>NW_027172105.1:107500-115000 GCF_036898095.1 Palaemon carinicauda | reverse complement strand
TACTAGGAGCAGGTTGTTAATTGCGATGTCTCTAATGGGTCTCTCATCTGTTGATGATTACGGTGCATTATTCCTTTTGTAGCAAATGTTTCCTTTGGTGAGCTGGTCATGTGGCACAGTTCGTCCCCATACCAGGTGTCAAAGGCTTTTTTGATATCTTGATTAACCTCTCCATTAGGATACCTATTGTTCATAGGGACTTGTGTTATACGATCCAGTTCCTCATGGGTAGCTCTCCAGCAGGAGCAATAAGAGAGAGCCCTCTTTATGAATACTTTGATTGTGGAGGCCTTTTGTCTGGTAGGGAATTCACTGTCACCATAGTGAAAAAGTCCAAAGTTTGTTTGTTAGCTCATCAGCACTACCCTGGACCGCAGGAGACTTAGAATTCTGGAGGCCCTGCTAATCCATCCAGAATTACCTATCTTCAGCACCATGCAGGGAAATGTTTCTCCTACTTAGCTGCCAAAGAAGTGCTGGTCCCCCAACTGCGATTCAACATACTAACAAGACCGAGAAGCTTGCTAACTCTCAGTGAGCACAATAGACAATCAGCGATCAGATTCTTCTAACTGGGAATCTCGACCACATAACTCACACATGATGCAATCACCAGGCTCAGCACTTGGCTTAGAGCAAACCTTCTGCTGTAGCTACTAACTTCTGTCTCACAGTAGGGCCAGCCAATGAAAATTCAAAGCCCGGAATGAGGCTAACCAGAATTCATATTAATACAGCTTAGAAGCCATCATCTATGAATTAGTCTTCAAGCCTGATGATGGACAGATTTATCTTGCTGCATGAAATGCATTGTAACTTAACCTCACTAAGTGAATATGATCAGGAAAAGATCACCATAACCCTAGAACTCCCCTGGACTCAGTACCTTGAAAAATATTATACATACTATTTTAAAGTAAAAGACTATTCATTTACAAAGGAATATATATATATATATATATATTAATAATATATATATATATATATATATATATATATATGTGTATATGTATATATCAAGTCTAAAAATGAAAACAAAGTTACAGGCAAATAGCAATGCTGTTGGAAAGAAATAGATTATCACAATAGAAGAGATGGCATATAGTGTTAACACCACAGAGGTAATCTTCAATAAAAAACGCATAAAAGAGGGTCACCTGTATACATATATATATATATATATATATATATATATATATATATATATATATATATATATATATATATATTATCATTATCATTATCATTATCATTATTCTCATTACTAGCCAAGCTACAACTCTAGTTGGAAAAGCAAGATGCTATAAGCCCAAGGGCTCCAATAGGGAAAAATAGCCTAATGAGGAAAGGAAATAAGGAAATAAATAAATGATGAGAATAAATTATTATTATTATTATTATTATTATTATTATTATTACTAGCCAAGCTACAACCCTAGTTGGAAAAGCAAGATGCTATAAGCCCAAGGGCTCCAACAGGGAAAAATAGCCCAGTGAGGAAAGGAAATAAGGAAATAAATAAACGATGACAATAAATTAACAATATATCATTCTAAAAACAGTAATAGCGTCAAAACAGATAATTATGTCCTATATAAACTATTAACAACATAAAAAACAGATACGTCATATAAACGATAAAAAGACTCATGTCAGCCAAGTGGCATGATTAATAGCAATCTTGCTTTTCATTTTTGAAGAGACTAGAGTTCGATCCCAGTATGAGGTAGAGATTTATTTGCTTATATGTAGGTATATATATATATATATATATATATATATATATATATATATATATATATATATATATGCGTGTGTCTGTATACATATAGGCCTACATATATATTTGTGTAATGTATATATACATGTAATTATATTAATGTGTGTACTGTATATATGTATATATAGATACATTGATTCATATATATGTATATATACTGTATATATATATATATATATATATATATATATATATATATATATATATATATATATATATATATATATATATATATATATATATATATGGTGTGCATCAGGGTCCAAAAACACCAGTAAAAATGCCATAACTTATTTAGGAGACGTTTCGAACATTGTCATGTTCATTATCAATCTGTAAAAAATATGAATATAAAATTCTTAAAAACTACTGAACCAATTACAACGAAACTTGGTGGACTTATGGCATATGACACAAGGACAAATCCATTAAAGTTTGAAGAAATTATATTGAAGTACAAGTACACAGTGGAGTTAAGGGCAAAATAAGACTGCTTGGCTTGGCGAATTCATGCTCTGTACTGATTGGCCCTCTAGTTAAACCTTGCATTTGTCTCACCCTCTCTCCCACGGTTCGAAAGGGGAAGAATTTGCTCTCTTGGGGACATTAATAAGGTGTTACACACACAGTGGTCAACTTTTATCAAATGATTCCCATATACAGATCACGTTTATTTCCCTTTCTTTCGTATGGACTGATTCCCTTGAATTGCTTTGTTGCCTTTATATATATATATATATATATATATATATATATATATATATATATATATATATATATATATATATATATATATATACACATATATGCATATATATGTATATATATATATATATATATATATATCATCCAGTGTAATGAAAATGACCTTATTGAATATCAATTTTGCTTCATTTTAAAGAGCCTGATTATTTTTTTCATTCAACTTTTTCATTTGCTAAAATAGTGTTGGATTTAGATGCAATCCATTCTTTCTATTTTTTTTTCTTTTTAATTATTTGTTATCAATAGATATTATTACGTTCATTCCCTACCTTATCCTTTCGCCTAATTCTGTGCATATATCTTCTATTTGAGACTTGCAGAGAGAGAGAGAGAGAGAGAGAGAGAGAGAGAGAGAGAGAGAGAGAGAGAGAGAGAGTGAGGTGTTGTAGAGGGTGGGGTGGTCCCGTGTACCCAGAGGGGGTGTGGGGTGGGGTTGAAAAGGTGATAAGGAATTAGGTAGTAGGTTGGCCAGGGCACCAGCCGCCCGTTGAGATACTACCGCTAGAGAGTTATGGGGTCCATTGACTGGCCAGACAGTACTACTTTGGATCCTTCTCTCTGGTTACGGTTCATTTTCCCTTTTGCCTACACACACCGAATAGTCTGGCATATTATTTACATATTCTCTGCTGTCCTCATACACCTGACAACACTTAAGATTACCAAACAATTCTTCACCCAAGGGGTTACTGCTCTGTAATTTTTCAGTGGCAACTTTCCTCTTGGTAAGGGTAGAAGAGACTCTTTAGCTATGGTAAGCAGCTCTTCTAGGAGAAGGACACTCCAAAATCAAACCATTGTTCTCTAGTCTTGGGTAGTGCCATAACCTCTGTACCATGGTCTTCCACTGCCTTGGGTTAGAGTTCTCTTGCTTGAGGGTACACTCGTGCACACTATTCTATCTTATTTCTCTTCATCTTGTTTTGTTAAAGTGTTTATAGTTTATATAGGAGATATTTATTTTAATGTTGTTACTCTTCTTAAAAATTTGATTTTCCTTTTTTTTTCCTTTCCTCACTGAGCTATTTTCCCTGTTGGAGCCCCTGGGCTTATAGCATTGTGCTTTTCCAGCTAGGGTTGTACCTTAGCAGATAATAATAATAATAATAATAATCTCGATGTGACAAGGTTTGTTGCAAAGAGAATTTGTTTTATTTGCGTAAATGTAAGGTAAAAGAATGTAAACGTAAAAGAAATAGATTTGATATTAAGGAAAGGGAGATGTCTTGCATAATGTGAGCACATGTCAGGTAATATGTCGGGTATAGTTGAGTTTTTGGTTTTTGTAGAGGTGAAAGTGAATTGTTTATTGTTATGACACTCCTCAAATGGAGTTTCTTCGTCTTTGACTGAGGGAAATGATTTTGAATATAGTTTTATCATAGTTTATTTCCCTGTCTTTGGTAATAGCTGGTTCTCAAAATGTCTTTTCTGGACTGGAGGATGTGTATATGTTAACTATATCTAGCAGGATATTGGACGCCCATGTTTTAATTAAGATTTCAAAGGCCTTACAGGTCTTCATCTATATCATAACAATGTTTTACCCTCAAGCTTTCCATGGACATCAGATATCTGCTATCCAGTTACTAATATAATTTTCCTTTCTGATGGGATGCATAAAGACCTCGTGATTACGGGGCATTGGAATTAATCTATGGAAATCTACCATCAAATAGGACAAAGGAGGGCCAGGCAATGGCTGCTGATGATCCGGCAGATAGACTTATAGGCACCCCAAAACCTCCGCTCCTTAGCTCACAAGCATGGGGAAGTTACAGCGACCAATGGAACTAACGAGTCTGAGCAGGACTCGAACCCCAGTTTGGCAATCACCAGGCAAGGACGCTTCCACCCGGCCACTATGAATATTTCAATGTGGCAGAGGGTGAGCAAGCATAGAAGAGTAGTGCTGTCATTTCATCTCACGAGCTGGACTGTAGGCAATACTCATGGTTTTTTTTTTTTTCAGCACCCTCATAGCTTCCAGCTGCACGTAATTTTTCAGCCATAAGCTTACCTCTGTTTTAGATTTCTTTTATCTCTGTTTTCTCTGTTGCTTTCTAACCTTATTTTCACTTCATGGTACAACAACAGGTTTTCCATATGACCCAAATTCTTAAATCCATACCTGGTTTAAGGATTTTGCCCTCATCTACTGAAGGGGAATTGGCTATACTTTATTTCGCAGGAAATCTGTTCACTTACCAACCATGATTACTGGACCATACATATTCTCGTCTTTTTTTGGAATACTCATTAAATCATTCAATTTTTGTTCTTACAATTCATCTTCTATATTTCCACCCTGTAAGAATATAGAAGGTTTTGTCTCGGTCATGAAAAACTTCAAGATGGGGTTTCGTTTAGCCCCACAAAAAGAGCAAATATGAGAGAGAGAGAGAGAGAGAGAGAGAGAGAGAGAGAGAGAGAGAGAGGACGACGATTGAAGGGAAATTGTGAGAGGTAGCTAACGAAGACATTAGATGTAATCAAAGGTTAGATTTGCGATCATAATAAACTTGGACACCTCTAGTCTTTCCATAACTTTGGTTTCCAATTGATTTATATTAAGAAGCCCATTTACAGATTCACAAATAGATTCTTTGTAAGTTAGGGACTACTGTATCTATGAGTGATGGGAACTCCTTCAACGCATGGCAAATTGGCAAATCGACTGTTTCGGTATTTGCAACGTGTACACAGTATTTTGTAACTTATACATATGAATGTGTACTTGCACATACACTTCACCGGCTCTGCTGTAACGCTGTCTGCGATACAGAATAGTATGATATCTACATTATAGATTTTATGCTTTTAATGTTATACTGCTTTATGATAACTAATAAATATCATCTTATAACTGGCTAACAAATGTAAAGAAATAACTCTGAGTAAATCTCTAGTGTTAAAAAAAGTCAGTAAGATTTTTTTCTTTTTACGAAGTTTGAAAATTTCTTTGGTTCTTCCTTGATTTTCTCTACTTCCACTTTGATGCAACAGAAAGTTACTCTAAACCCTTTGCATTTTATTACCTCTTTCAACGAAGTTGGAAGGAGGTTATTTTTTACCCCTTGATTGTTTGTGTGTGTTTGTTGGGGTGCGTGTTTATGTGTGAACAGCTTCCTGGCCACAATTTTAAGCGTAGAGCAATGAAACTTGCCGTTATAAACTTATGTAAAAAGCTGGAAATGATTAAATTTTGAAAGGTCAAGGTCACAGTCAAACAAAATGTCCAATTTACGTAATCAGCCATAAGTTTGGACATCGTTATCACAGAGATTTCAAACTTTGTATTTTGCTAATGAAAGGGCTTATGTTTGTAATCGGCTACATCTATATCCTTTGAACATTCTCTCTCTCTCTCTCTCTCTCTCTCTCTCTCTCTCTCTCTCTCTCTCTCTCTCTCTCTCTCTCTCTCTCCTGTTTTACACTTAGATTTTGTTTATGTGTAGTTCACTGGATATATTCATCGCAAGGTTACAGACTTGAAATTGTGTTTTTCAAATGTTTAGCCAAAATATTCTTTGAATCAACTCTGAAGTAACGGCTGGGCTGTGTTGTATTCCCAGTCAGTACAGGAGGCCATCGAATGGGTATAATGCACGTACAGCATTCAACACACACAAATCGATACCTCTCTAACTGTAACAGCTTTCAAGCTGCAACCAACACACAGGCTAAACGACAAAAGCCAGAGAATGTACACATGTAATTGTCACCCTTGTGGGACCCTTTTGGGACTTGTAAAATGCTACTTGTCTTAAGGAAAGTTAGTTATTGGGAGCGCTCTCTCTCTCTCTCTCTCTCTCTCTCTCTCTCTCTCTCTCTCTCTCGTAATCACAATATTTCATCCATGAAATTGAAAAGCTACCATGGGTAGATACATAATTAAACACTACACTGCAATTTGAGTCAACCTTTTTCTCGTTATGTCTTTAATCCTGCCTTTGCTAATGTATTGTTTCCTCCTGCCCGGACGTTTTAAGGCATTTTGTGACTTCTACTGATGTCCAGCTAAACTTCGTGGTTACCAATCTTGAGTAAGTTCTCGGATAAGAAATTTGGGGTATAGTATGTTCTTGTTCATAGGGGTCTCAACTACTGACAAATCTCTCTCTCTCTCTCTCTCTCTCTCTCTCTCTCTCTCTCTCTCTCTCTCTCTCTCTCTCTCTCTCTCTCTCTCTAGTGCTTATTTTGATCTAGGTCAGCTCCCACGTATTACCCACTTCAGTTTTCATAACGATTTATGCATATGTGTATATATATATATATATATATATATATATATATATATATATATATATATATATATATAGATATGTATATATATATTTGTATATATTTATATATATAACGTGTGAATATGTATGTATGTATATTTGAACGATTACAGGTATATACATTACACATATGAATATATAGTACATACATATGAATGGTAGCATTATTGGAGGAATAAAGCAGGTTGATATGGTTCTTTAATGAAAGGCACTCCGTATTTCCACTTATTTATGTGTTTACTTCATGCGACTTTACCAGACCGTTAGTAATTACATTATTATTGTTATTATTATTATTATTATTATTATTATTATTATTATTATTATTATTATTATTATTACTTGCTAAGCTACAATCTTGGTTGGAAAAGCAGGATGCGATAAGCCCAGGGGCTCCAACAGGGAAAATAGCCCAGTGAGGAATGGAAAAATAAAATATTGTAAGACATTAACAACTTTACACTAAACATTTCCTATACAAACTACAAAAACTTTAACAAAGCAAGAGGAAGGAAAATAAGATAGAATAGTATGACCGAGTGTACCCTCAAGCAAGAGAACTCTAACCCAAGACCATGGAAGGCTATGGTACAGAGGCTATGACACTACCCAAGACTAGAGAATGTTGGTTTGATTTTGAACTAATTAAAGCAAGCCATGCATCAGCAA
>NW_027172105.1:77500-102500 GCF_036898095.1 Palaemon carinicauda | reverse complement strand
AATTCTACCTTTGGGCATGTATGTCCACTGGAAATCCATCCATGATAAATGCTTCTGGCTGGGTAAGGTTTCGAACCTATGCCCTTAGCCGAAAAAAGGCCTTCGGGGACGACTTTACCAATTTATATAAATATATATGTATATATATATATATATATATATATGTATATATATGTATATATATACATATATGAATATATATATGTATATATCATATTTGTAACAACAACAAATGGAGTCGTTCCTAGTCCACTGTAAGACAAAACCCTCAGACGTCTCTTATTTATGTTTGGGGTTTTGACCAGTCGTCATCACCTCACTGCCAGTGCGGTTTGGTGATGATGGAGACTTTTGTCTTATAGTTCACAGCAAACCAACCTATTATGGCTGGTTCTCAACAGTACAGCTTTGCTGATCATGGCAATACACAAACCCTTGCATCACGTTAAAATATGTCCACCCAGAACCTATCTATTGATATGTATATATATATATATATATATATACACACATACAGTATATATGGATATATTTTGATATATATATATATATATATATATATATATTAATTATTTATATAGTTTCCTGTATATTTTTGCCCAAGGCAAATTTTTTTTTTCTAGGTTTGCTTAACTTTTGAAAACATACGTTTTGTAAAAAAAAAAATGATAGAAATTTGAAATGTTGCCGGAGAATCCTGTTACATTCGAAACACGGGATATTTCGAGACAATGCCCAGGAAGTCTGATAACAACTGGTGTGCGACCTATGCCCCCATCTACCTAATCAGTTTCTAATTATTAAGCCTCAGGTAACCATCTTAGGCAAGGAATTCTTAATGAATACTGCAGCATTGATGAGAAATAGGAATGACAGGGAAGAACCTTGTTATATGGAATTCGGAGTTTATTTGAAAAGCGCTTAAGCGGCGTTTAAAGAAGTCTTTGACATTCTTATGTAGGGATTGCTGCCTTGCACGATACTGTTAAGGTGGTAGAAGAAATTCTCTCTCTCTCTCTCTCTCTCTCTCTCTCTCTCTCTCTCTCTCCGTCGTTCTTTAGCTCGGGCAAGAGATTGGGTTAGTGGGGGAAAATTATGAATGGAAGTGTAACAATATTTCATTCATGACATAAAGCTTAAGAAGGATTGCGTACTCACAATCTAATATTTTTTTTACATATTGCATTCATTAACATTGTTATGATCGAAAGTTATGTCAAGTACCTCATTGACATATTCAGGAAGGGATTCTTTCTATATTTGCTTTTTATAACTAACGCATATCTTGGAGCAATGCCGGGAAAATTTTCAGTTCTTGTTTCAATATTGTATAACACTTCTACCGTATCTCATATATATATATATATATATATATATAAATTATTTTTCTTTCATATTATGTGAAAGACTTAGGCGATTAATCTGCTTATGTATATGGTGACTTATTTTTTATTTTATTTGAATATTTCTCATTGCTCCTGACTTCTTTTAAGGCAGCCTGAGAGATGAGTTTTTATATCATTATTATTAGGGCAAACATAAGGGTAATAGAAAGACGAGAATCAAGACTAGAGACTATACTCCTGGAGATGTTACATACCTTCTTGTACAAGAAGGAATCTACCTCCACTCTCCTTAGGTTTTCTCCATTCTATTTGCAATTGCTGAGGATATAACTCTATATATGTCCGTCCCTCTTACTCTAACCAATTTTTGTATTTCTCGTTCACAAACCGACTGCACATATTATGCCATTTAAAACTAACGAATATCACTGAGCAATCTGAGGAATGACATGTGTGGACTTTTACTCTGTCAACTGTCATACTGCAAGTCTATTCAGTATGATGCATTTGTGGAAATAAGTAAATTTATTTATGTATATGTATGGAGTAAATATATATACATATATGTATTTATACTACCATATATATATATATTTATATATATATATGTATGTATATATATATTTATATATATACATATATATATATATATATATATGTTTATATATATTCATATATATACATAGATTTATATATTCATATATGTATTCATATATATATATATATATATATTCGTATATATATATATATATATACTGTATATATTTATATTCATATATATATGAATATATAATTGTATATATGTATATATGTACATATGAATATATATATATATATATATATGTATGTATATATATATATATATATACACATTAGGTTCGAATCTTTGCCCAGTCAGAAGTATTTATCATAAACGATTTTCCTGTGGGTATACATTCCCTAAGGTAGAATTCGATATCAAATACCATTGTTGTTGATGTTTTCATTGATTAAAATCACGAGTGAAAGTCTTTCTGTAATTGGAATATCTTGGGAAAGTCTTGTCTACCTTCTTTGTAAGAATCGATAAAACTTTAAATGGGGAATGACACAGATGGGAGGACCAGGGCACACAATTTGGTATTGGTCAGAATGTTTGGAATGAAACTTTTCCCCGGAGAAAATTCACCAAAATTTCAAGGTATATTTTAGAAGCGTTTATTCCTATGAAGGTTGCCATGATTTTAGATGTATTCCTGCGAACGATTTGTACAGAATTGATGTTGATGTGGAGTTGAGTGAGGTCATAGAATCAGGTGATATGTACCCTGGGGAGTTAAAGATTGCTCAGGCAGCTGAAATGAAGTTTCTTCCTGTTGACGTTTGTCTTTAAGGTTGTCTTTTGGGCTGACAATTATATCCTATTTAAGAGACTGCTCGACTGAGATGTTGATGTAGGTTTCGATCTTACAGATGCTGCAACAGCAACACATTTATCTGTTACTATTATGCTTGATATTCTTATGAAAGACAAGTCATTTTGTGGTTGTCATGGCAAGAGGACGTATGTCTACTACTTCACTTGGTCAGTTGGTAAAATATATGATCAAAGAAACGTCCTAAGATGTTGTCGGTAACTTGTTGCTCATTTTAGAGAGATATTTGTAGAACAAGACTAGGAATATTGGAAAGGTCCATGTCTGACCAACTGCCAGACTGGGGTTCAAAAAGCCCTCAGGCTCGATAGTTTCTTGTAGTTTTGGTTAGTGGCTGTTTATTTCAATGGCAACAAGTCTTATAGAGGCTTTTTGAAGAGTTAGCATAATATTTCATATATTATTATTATTATTATTATTATTATTATTATTATTATTATTATTATTATTATTATTACTTGCTAAACTACAACCCTAGTTGGAAAAGCAGGGTGCCACTAATCCAGGGGCTCCAACAAGGAAAATAGCCCAGTTAAGAAAGGAAACAGGGAAAAATAAAATATTTCAAGAACAATAACAAGGCCACGCTTCCAACAAGGAATGCCATGAAAAATAAATAAATAAATATATATATATATATATATATATATATATATTTATATTTGTGTGTGTTTGTGAAGCGGGTCAATCTGTTCAATACAAAACATTCCATTTGCTGCAAGTCTGATCTTCATTTGCTGTAGATTATTGTAGTGTGAAACGCCATTGAGGTTTTATGCAATAGTAATGCATTTAAATGATCCCATGCTTATTGATATAAGCGTCTCAAAACATTGATAGAGCATCCCTGCTGATACACAAGGTGACGGAGGAAGTAGGCTCGGGACGGCGTGGTGGTGTGTGATGATTCTCTCTCTCTCTCTCTCTCTCTCTCTCTCTCTCTCTCTCTCTCTCTGACTCAAAAGTATTGTTAGAATTTTGATAGGTTTGGCATTCCACTTCCTACGTAAGTCTATATGTCTATTTACGGTATTTTCTTAATCAATCTTCAGTGATTATATAGTAAAGTAGCTCTGAAGTTTCTCTGTGGTCTAAACAATTATGGTTGCTATATACAGTAAATTAAGTTGTTTTTATTATTATTATTGTTATTATTATTATTATCATTATTACTATTTGCTAAGCTATAACCCTAGTTGGAAAAGCAGAATGCTATAAGGCAAGTGCTCCAATAGGGAAAATAGCCTAGTGAGGAAAGGAAAGAAGGAAAAATTAAATATTTTAAAAACAGTAACAACATTGAAATAAATATTTCTTATATAAACTACAATAACTTTTTACCTAAGTGTTTATTATGGTTATGGGAAAGTTTATAATTTGATCAATATTCCATCCTTCAATAGGAAACTTTGTCCTTATGAGGTTGTGATGCAGAGATATCTGGTGATGAGTTATTGTTGTTGGTTCTTCATTGTTGATTCTTTGCATTTATCAAAGGGCTCCTATTGTTTATTGTGAGTTTATTTTGTCTGGATATTTGTTGTTTATTATCTAGTAGGTGGTTAGTTCTGTCAGACATTGTTACCATCTGAAAACTTGAATCTTAATCAGACTTTTTGTATTTATTTGTAGAAAGAGTACAGTACAGTGACCACAGTCTCTGTTCTCTGTCAGTCCTTCAACTTAGAAATTATCTGTGATAACGTTATCCAGTAAACGATTTCGATTATTTTACCCACATCAAACTTAGATTTTCATTTCTCTGTTCCTATGAATAAGTTCTGAAGCTGATTTTACGCTATAAGTCCGTCCAGGGTCATTCTTAATAGTTTATATAGTGGAGTATATCACTTTTAGTTATGTGATATATAAAATTTAGATATCATCTTGTCTTGTAATTGTGAGTCTTTGTACCTCAGCCCTTACGTTCTTTACACACACACACACACACACACATATATATATATAAATATATATATATATATATATATATATATACATACATACATACATACATACATATGTATATATATATGTATATATGTAAATGTATATATATATGAATGTATATATATATATATATATACAGTATAAGCATATATATATTTATATATTCATATATATATATATATATATATGTGTGTGTGTGTGTGTGTATGTGTTTATATACATGTATATATATACATATATGTGTATATATATGTATATATGTATATATATAGATAGATAGATAGATAGATATATGTGTGCGTGTGTTATGTGTGTGTGCATAATAGGTTTGGCTGTAAAAGATGATTTCATAGTTGTGTAATGAAATTAGGTTATCTGTTTCCTTTCGTCTGTTTAAAGATGAGAGAGAGAGAGAGAGAGAGAGAGAGAGAGAGAGAGTTTACCACTGTATTTCAAGTTAATTTTGAGGGTCTCTTCACAGCTACTGTTACTTTCATAAAAGTGATAAATTGTATAAAATTGTTGTAAAGAATATTTTGATTGTCATTTTCACTTATGATTGACATAGTGTTGTCGCAAAGGGTCCTGTGAGTTTGAGTGACAAGCGTGGGAACCTGAGAGTCTTAGCTCAGACCACAGACCGGACCCTGGCTCAGACAAGCAGTGTTCTTTTGGGTAAATGAGGAAGGGTAAAATTTAAGGGAAATAGGTATAGAATTAAGGAAAGGGAAGGTTACCTAACTCTAATAAAAATGGGCTCAGAAGAAACAAACCTATATTTCTACTGTCGACTCTTAAAATGTCAATTGTTTTTCATCACATTTCATGAGTTGTTATAATCTGGTATAAATAATTGTGTAGATGTGAACAAAATCATAATTAGGAATAATTATTATATTTGAAAGAAATATCTGGGTTAATATCTGCGTACTCAAGATTTACCTCTCTCTCTCTCTCTCTCTCTCTCTCTCTCTCTCTCTTCTAAGTTGCAATTCTGCTTTTGGACTTGTCAGGATTCCCTCTTGCCCCTGTATATATATATATATAGGTGTCTTATTAGTAAAGTCACTGACTGTTTGCAGTACACCTTTATGGGTAAATATAGGTTTGTTTATTTATATATATATATATATATATATTTACATTTATATATATATGTATATATATTTACATTTATATATATATATATATATATATTTACATTTATATATATATATATATATAGATATATATTTACATTTATATATATATATATATATATATATTTACATTTATATATATATATATATATATAAAATCATATATTTATGTATATATATATATATATGTATATATATATATATATATGTGTGTGTGTGTGTGTGTGTGTGTGTGATTTTAGTCATTACAGTATATATTTAAGCTACTGTTCCTTCACTGTGTGGGTTTGTTGCTATCTGTCATTTAATGTAAGGATATTTAGTCTCAATGGTGGATAATCTTAAATATAGTTCCAAAGTTTTAAGATAAAAGACTGTTTTGAACTTTGAAGATACACAGGCTTAAGATAGTTTCAAAATATAAAGAAATTCTTACACACAGCTGCGCAATAGGCTACTCGAAAGGCGTTGATATCATGGAATGTCGGTAAACAAGGTAGAGCCAATTAGCCAATTAGGATAGTGGTTACGAAAGGGTGTTTTGAGATGGGATGAACAGGAAGGAGGAGGGGGTGAGTTGGGAAAATTCTTCCCTCTCATCCTTTCATAGGTGCATAACTAATACTATTACTATCAAATGCTAAGCTACAACCCTAGTTGGAAAAGCAGGATGCTATAAGCCAAGGGGCTCCAACAGGGAAAATAGCCCAGTAAGGAAAGGAAGTAAGGAAAAATAAAATATTTCAAGAATAGTAACAACATTTCCTATATAAACTTTAAAACTATAAGAGGAAGAGGAAGAGAAACTAGATACAACAGTGTGCCCGAGTGTACCTTCGAGCAAGAGAACTCTAACCCAAGACAGTGGAATACCATGGTACAGAGGCTATGGCACTACCCAAGACTAGAGAACAATGGTTTGATTTCGGAGTGTCCTTCTCCCAGAAGAGCTGCTTACTATAGCTGAAGAGTCTCCTCTACCCTTACCAAGAGGAAAGTAGCCACTGAACAATTACAGTGCAGTAGTTAACCCCTTGAGAGAAGAAGAATAGTTTGATAATCTCAGTGCTGTCAGGTGTATGAGGACAGAAGAGAATCTGTAAAGAATAGGCCAGACTATTCGGTGTCTGTTTAGGCAAAAGGAAAGAATCGTAACCAGAGAGAAGGGTCCTATGTAGTACTGTCTGGCCAGTCAAAGGACCTCATAACTCTCTAGCGGTAGTATCTCAATGGTAGCATTTGAATTATTACATATTTTGTCAGTCATCCTTCTTTTATTTCGTTTCGATTTGTTTACTGCAAAGAACGGGTTGAGTGTAGGTTCGGGAGAGAGAGAGAGAGAGAGAGAGAGAGAGAGAGAGAGAGAGAGCTCAGTCTTATAGCCATCCCACACCCTCCTACCACCTTGCTGACCTCTTGCAACTTTTCGCTTTTGAATTTTTCAGCTTGTTTACGTTTTCAGGTGTAAGCCTTTGGTTAAAGAAACTATGATTATTCCTTTTCTCCATGTTCTATTCACAACAGCACTGTTTCCACAAAACTATGTCTTTATCAAGTGATTACTGATTAACAAAAGCTTCTAAAACATTGATGCTATAAGGTAATCACCTCTAAGGTAAATTGCATTAGAGAGAAGTTGTGTTATACATATTTATATATATATATATATATATACGTATGTTTACATATATATATATATATATACATATATATATATGTATATATATATATATATATATATATCTGGCTTTACATAGTCCATACTTTTGAGCTAGATACATTAGTACGGGACTTTGTGTGCTAGCCAGCATGAAAGGTTATATCCATTACAGCCACAAGATGATATTATGGGGTTAGTCCTGTACAATGCACGCTTTTGGTTATGACCTATATTGCTTCACATTTGAAGTACCGCCTATACTTTGCAATAATAAAATATAAAGAACAATACTGGCTGTACGTTGAGTATCCCATTTTGGGTTAATAAACGAAGTCTGTTTAGATGAATGGGATTTAGTATCTCTATGTAATAGTAATTTTATGGTTCGAATTGCAGGTAATACATGTAGGGAATTACGTGTGTCGTGATTGCATGGTGATTAATTAATATTCTTTATTGTTATTCTTTTTAAGACCTTCAGAGTTTTGACGCAATGTAAAGGTGAAAGTAGTTTCATATTGGGTTGTATAAGTGAGTAACTTTTGGAGATATAATTTCTTACAGAAACTAAATTGTTGAAACAGGCTACTCTTTACTTTTTACATATAAGTATCCGTAATCAATCAATATTTCGTTATTACTTGTGATATCTGGTTTCCAATTACTCAATTACTCAATAGCTATTTTCCTCTTGGAAAGGATGGAAGAGACTCTTTAGCAGCTCTTCTAGGAGAAGGACACTCCAAAATCAAACCATTGTTCTCTAGTCTTGGGTAGTGCCATAGCCTCTGTACCATAGTCTTCCACTGTCTTGGGTTAGAGTTCTCTTGCTTGAGGGTACACTCAGGCACACTATTTTATCTAATTTCTCTTCCTCTTGTTTTGTTAAAGTTTTTATAGTTTATATAGGAATTATTTATATCAATGTTGTTACTATCCTTAAAATATTTTAATTTTCCTTTTTTTCCTTTCCTCACTGGGCTATTTTTCCTGTTGGGGCCCCTGAGCTTATAGCATTCTGCTTTTCCAACTAGGGTTGTAGCTTATCAATTAGTAATAATAATAATAATAATAATAATAATAATAATAATACCCCTATACGATATCAACCTTCACATGCCAACCAGTCAGAATCGAACTATTCCTGTCTCCGATAAATTTGGATGAATATATTATAGAGAAACAAAATGTAAATTTCTCACATTTAAAAATGCAAGGACACGTGTGCGATTTCTTTACAGATCTTGCTGCTTTATTTCAAGTGGAGAAAATGAAATTGAAAGCACTCTCTCTCTCTCTCTCTCTCTCTCTCTCTCTCTCTCTCTCTCTTTATATATATATATACATATATATATATATATATATATATACAGTATATATATATATATATATATATGCATACATACATGTCATGGTCAGCCTCTCGGGTAGGGGGCGAGAGGGAGTAGTCATATCCTAGTGAGAGGGGCTACCCCAAGAGGTATACTCAGAAACCACAATCTCTCAGTAATGGCTGAACCAGCGGGTTGTATTCAGGAAAGGGGGAATGGGTGGGAAGGGTTGTGTGTGTGTGTGTGTGTGCATATCTATTGAATTATTTAGACGTCATTTTTGACTGCTCGGGTACACTGGTATAAGAAATAAATCAGAATTCATGGAGTATTGCCTTGTGTCTCCCAGAGAGGGGAAGGCTGACCTGTCAATCAACTGCTCTGGCAATATTCAAACACTCATATCTCCGGGATATATGAACGAATTTTAAAAAAAGATAGAAGTCTATATATATATATATATATATATACATATATAATACCGTTTTTAATGTGAAAATGAGAACGTTTTTAGAAGACATTGAAACAATAAAAAATCACTTTCAGCCCTTGGAAACCTGTAGTATTTCGAATGCCTCTTTTGATGTTTCCTAAAATATGATTACATCCAAGAGTGGGATAATTATTTGCTAATTTACTACTGCAGTTTCTTTCATCCTAATAATTGATTCCATTCGTATGTTATTATTATTATTATTGTTATTATCATTATTATTATTAGCTAAGCTATAACCATAGTCGGAAAAGCAAGATCCTATGAGCTCAAGTTCTTCAACAGGGAACAATAGCCCAGTGAGGAAAGGTAATAAGAAAATAGATAAACTACAAGAGAGGTAATGAACAATTCAAGTCAAATACTTGAAAAACAGTAACAAGATTAAAATAGATCTTTCATATATAAACTATAACAACTTAAATAAAAAACACGAGAAGAAAATAAGACAGAGCAGCGTGTCCAAGTGTACCCTCAAGCGACTGAACTCTATACCAAAACAGTTGGTATTTTTGGGAAGCTTTTGTCATGATATAATTTCCTAAAACAACTACTGCTAAACAATAATAATCTGGGGTAAAATATGCTATGTCTGGTAAGTTTTCCAATTGTATCATACCATTCAGTCTTCATCCTCATCATCATCATCTCCTCCCGACCAATTTATTTCACAAGTCTCCTCATCGGAATTGCTGAAGTAAATACCCAGAGTTTTAACACAGCACAGTGAAAGATAATATGCAAAGGTTTTGTGGTTGTAACTGGTTGCGCAATAGCGAGAAGGAACACGGTATGTCCATGAACAGGAAACGTGGTTGACAGTTGATAAGGGATGTGACAGGGAGAATTGATTTATAAGAGCGCAAAAGCAATTAAGTTGCGAGAAGGACACTCCAAAATCAAACCGTTGTCCTAGTCTAGGGTATTGCCATAACCTCTGTACTATGGTCTTCAACTGTCTTGGGTTAGAGTTCTCTCTCTTGAGAGTACTCGGACACATCTATCTAATTTATATTCCTCTTATTTTGTACTTTATACTTTATTTAGGAAATACTCATTTTAATGTTGTTACTGTTCTTAAAATATTTTATTTTTCCTTGTTTCCTTTTCTCACTGAGCTGTTTTCCCTGCTTGAGCCTTTGGATTTATAGCATCCTGCTTTTCCAACTAGCGTTATAGCCTTATTTCAGTCCTATTTTTTCAACTATAATAATCATTTTCATGTATTGGGTGTATACTCGTATAGTGCACTGTACAGTTTATGTGTTGTCCATTGTTTCAGCGATTAGCAGTTAGCGTACAATATTTATTTCTAGTTATTGACATGCTACGCAGTATTTGACTGCCTTGCATATTTCCGATGCTGTGAATTACCAAGTGTGTGCGTATTCATATATGTATTTAAGAATATGTACGCATATGTATATACATGTGTTTACGTATATATACATTCATTTGTAGATGTATATATATATATATGTGTGTGTATATATATATATATATATATATGCGTAAAAATCACAGGAAAACGTGATGCTCAGATGCAGAAGAACCACAGGGATAATGAAATGAAACTAGTCAGGACTTAATCGTATATTTCGTAGTTTAATTTTCCCTGTGGTTCTTCTGCATATATATATATATATATATATATATACAATGGATTCCCGTCTCTTCCTTAGCGTTTTGGTAATATGATTAACACATTTATTCCTAAGAATGTTTTCATTTGACCCTTTAAATCCAGTAATAATAACATCCAGCCTTTCCAAATCTTCTTAATCGTATTCCTACAACTTTTTTGTAATCTAATGGCAACGTTGAGTGATGATTTCAATAAGCTATTTTACAAACGTGGCGCTTCAAGCATCCAGTGAGGCATTTTTAAAGCAATGTCTAAGAAGCAAAGCGTAACAATTTCTGGTCATTTCAAGGCATTTCCTAGAGTTCAGGCATCTGTTCTAAGCAATTACTACTAACACAAGTATTTATATTTATTGAAGTTTTATACATCTAAGTAGGGTCAGTGTGCACGCGTGCCTGCGCGTGCGCAAGTCTTGATCACGTGCTGGGCACGTGATCGGTAGCTGCTTCACGTATAGTGTTTTAGTGTGTGCGTGTAGCATTTAGCATATGAAATAGAATACGATAAATGCATGTTATAAACACATAGTCATACACACTTGCATTCACATGCACGCATACGCACACATTCTCCCATACCAAACAGCATGATATACGCATACGAATGCACTTGCATAAGGGGGTACGGTATAGAACGCAGAGCAAGCACACACACACGCACACACTCACGAGGACCCATTCACCTCTGTTGACTCTCGGGAATAGTTTTTAATCAGCTGATTAAATACAATTAGATATCGGGTATGAAAGTTCCACAAATGATCAGTCCGTAGCTTAGCTTGTAATAATAATAATAATAATGATAATAACAACATTTGTAGTAGTGTAGTGAGGGACAGCAACAAAGAGCTCTCTCTCTCTCTCTCTCTCTCTCTCTCTCTCTCTCTTATTATTATTAATATTATTATTATTGTTGTTGCTGTTGTTGTTGTTGTTGTTGTTGTGGCTTGTGAGTTGACCAAAGTAAATAACTCAACTTGTTAGGACTTTTTATTTCTATCAGGGAGTTGGGACTGGATATGATATCTACGTAATTTAGTTTATATCAAAAATTCGTTTTAAGTTTGTAACAAGTCTGGGTGTGACTCTCTCTCTCTCTCTCTCTCTCTCTCTCTCTCTCTCTAGGATATGGTTATTTTAAGCTTTGTTGACGCTCGTAAGATTTTCATTTATTTTACCCATAATTGAATTCATTTACTTTAGTATCACCAAAATACTTAAAAGTACGTTGCATAGGCAAAATGTGCATCAGACTTCAACATTTAGCGAATAACGAAAGAGAGAGAGAGAGAGAGAGAGAGAGAGAGAGAGAGAGAGAGAATCTTCTCGTGCACCCCCAATAACTATATATAACTATATATATATATGTATATATATGTAAAATTATATACATATATATATATATATATATATGCACACACACACAACAGCGACATGCAGCCATTTCTAGTCCCCTGCAGGACAAAGGACTCAAAAATGGCCTTATTCAGCAAATAAACCACATTAAGGTATCCTCACTCAGATACCTATATATATATATATATATATATATTATTAAATGCTAAGCTACAACCCTAGTTGGAAAAGCAGGATGCTATAAGCCCAGGGGCCCCAACAGGGAAAATAGCCCAATGAGGAAAGGAAATAAGGAAAAATGAAATATTTTAATAGTTACATTAAAATAAATATTTCCTGTATAAACAATAAAAACTTCAATAAAACAAGAGGAAGAGAAACTAGATAGAAGTGTGCCTGAGTGTACCCTCAAGCAAGAGAACTCTAACTCAAGACAGTGGAAGACCATGGTACAGAGGCTATGGCACTACCCAAGACTAGAGAACAATGGTTTGATTTTGGAGTGTCCTTCTCCTAGAAGAGCTGCCTACCATAGCTAAAGAGTCTATTCTATCCTTACCAAGAGGAAAGTAGCCACTGAACTATTACAGTGCAGAAGTTAACCCCTTGAGTGAAGAAGAATCTTTTGGTAATCTCATCTCAGTGTTGTCTGGTGTATGTGGACAGAGGAAAAAATGTAAAGAATAGGCCAGACTATTTGGTGTATGTGTAGGCAAAGGGAAAAGGAACCGTAACCAGAGAGAAGGGTCCAATGTAGTACTGTCTGGCCAGTCAAAGGACCCCATAACTCTCTAGCGGTAGTCTCTCAATGGGTGGCTGGTGCCCTGGCCAACCTACTACCATGATCAGCAAAGCTGTACCTGCCAGGGCTACCTATATTAGGTTGGCTTGCTGTGAGCGGTCAGATGAAAGTCCCCCAAAATCACTCATTCAGACTTGCATGATTAAAGACATCTGAGGCCTTTGTCCTGCAGTGGACTAGAAATGGCATGTCTGTTGATGTTGCGAGTACACACACACACACACACACACATATATATATATATATATATATTCATATATATATATATATATATATAAATGTTAACACTAAATTGATTTCTTATTAAAATAAACATTCTCTCTCTCTCTCTCTCTCTCTCTCTCTCTCTCTCTCTGTAAATTGCAAAGGATATATTTCAATATTTAAACCTGATATGAAAAATAGGTTTAAATATTGAAATATATCCTGTCAAAAATACCTTCAACGTAACTAATTCCTCAGGAAAGATTTCAATTTTAAAAATAAATGAATTCGATCAGGGAAATTATTAAAAATATTTACCTAATCAACTATCAAAGTAAACAGGAATTTCATCGCCATATTCACTATTGAAAGTGCATCATATATTTATAGGACAATATAGAAATAACGTTGATTTGCCTTTGCTTACAAAACTGTTAACAAAACTTTAGATCGATATGAAAAATGCATTTTTCAGCCAGAGGATGAGATTTTCATTAAGAGTACCGTATAAATATAAGTATCGTATAAGTATGATATGGGCTTGATTTATTACCCATATGTGCAATAAATGAAATATATATAATATTAAAGGTTTTATTCTATATATTCATTCGAAAGAAAGTACAAAAATGGAAATTTTCCAATGGTTTATGAACTGGCATTTGTCTCCTTTACCTAGTTGAAAGAGCAAACCACAATTTCCTAACAGTTTGTCCGAAGGGCTTGTTCCTATTGGCTAAGGACTATGTTTCTTTGCCCTTGCCCGAAAGGAGCGTTCCTATTGGCTAATTTCCTTACCGTTTCCCGAAAGGAGAGTTCCTATTGGCTAATGACATCGGAAGGTAACTCCCAAATTATTCCATAAAGTCGGATTTTCTTTCCAATATTTTAATTCCAAAATGACCTCACTGAGGCCATCTGTTGATACATTCAGGAACATGGCTGAGTTCACTAAATCAACTTAAAAATTATCGTATTTTTTATCTAAAAATACATATAAAATATTCATTACATATAATGCATAAATAAGATATTAAGTTAAATTATTCTATTCAATAAAATGTCTATATAAGAAGTATCTTGACGTTTATAAGATAATCTTAAAGAGAAATGCTCTTATACAGTTTTGGCAAAATTTATTTAGCACCTCAGGAGGGGGTCCAGAATTGCCAACGAATTAATTAGGTAGAATTTTTCATTTAGAGAAATTTGAAAGTCACTTGGATAATATAGAAAGCGGAAAATATACATTTTTAAAATATAAATTCCTCCTCCTGCTAAACAGGTCATGAATGAAATATTTAGTATAATTCCTTTTCTTTCTAAGTCGAAAGGTTTGCAGCCCTTATCACTGAGTGGACAAGGATGTGAACATTAGATTCTTTTAGCTTTTAACTTATATAGCAACAGAATATTTACAAACAAAATAGTCCGATCAGTTAACTACTGGTACTTTCTATTTATACATATGAAGACAGCACAGTGATAAAGGCAGTAATCAAGACACAATTCTTCACATATCCGTCAAGCTAAATTCCAAAAGGAACCACCTTCAGACGACACTATATCAGAAAGGATTCTTATCATTAGGATATCAATTTTGGCCCCACTCTCAATGCCGTATTTCATTTATCTACTTATCCCTAGATTATATAGGATTTTGCAATCTAATAAGTCTGGAATATTAATTCGAAAAGGATAAATTTAGTGAGGAAAAAAACAGGGACTTCAATTATGGAAGAACTTGAGGTATTAAGCATTATTAATTATGTATTATACTTCATTTAGATTTTTATGTTCAATTTGAAAGCATTGAAAGAGTTACCATTTCGTTTTTCTCAACATTATAAGGTTGGCAATCTTGATGTGTGAGAAATCTCCTATCTAGAACGTAGTATTTTCCTTTTGAAATTGGCCATTCAATGCAACGAATATTTCACAATCTAATGATATGTTTATGATTATGAAGATAAATTGTTGCCATTTTCTCAAAAACTATATAATAAGAGCAATTTCTCGAGTGTGAAAAAACATATGGATTAGATGGACATAAGAAGTCACTCAATGAAAAAACTATGGTATGTTTCTCTCAAAAAACAATAAAGAGATTCTATAGGTAAATATGCATCAGCATTCTAATATTATGTTGAAATTCTTCAAATAATAGAAACAAATTCTGAATTATTTTGAACCTTATTCAAAGGTTTAAAGTATATTCAGGAACAAAGTTCTGGTATTACTGAAAATGGAGGAATCTATACTAATTGATTTCTAACTGAAGGGGAGGAAGGGTCTTAGACAAAAGTCTTTTATGTCTTTTCCTCGTGAGATCACTTTGTAAACAAACTTCACTGCTTTCCATTATGTTTTATTTCTCTCTCGGTTTTATTGTATCAACATATTATGATAGATATGATAAAATTCATGACTTTTAAAGTTATCGTGACCATAAATTTTACCCTAAACCCATAATGGACTCGCCAATCATTGACGACATGTATACCATAATTCCAAACAAAATACGTAATAATGATTTCAAAAAAAGAATAAATAAACATCGTTTTTAAACAGATGATAAAACAATTAAAAGAAAAGTAAATTAACATACTTAATTCATAATATTTTCTTTGATTAATCGTCTTTTGATGTTTCTTATTGTTATTTTTGACGGCTGGATTGACACGTAGCATAGGCGGTGTGGTGACGTCATAGATGTAAACATGAGCGAAAATATGAATTTTAGAATATGCTTTATAGGTTAATAAAAAGTTGAGTGATGCATTCTTCGATGTGTTTACAGTGTCAATGTAATAGCATTGTAATATTCAATAGAAGCAGGGGAGCTAAACTTAATAAAAGCAACACCAACTTTTCGTTCATATAGTTCTACATTGTGTCAGAGGTTGTGACAACCATTTCGTAGGTAGTATGTCTTGATTCAATATGATATGACTTGCTTTAATTATTATTATTATTATTATTAATATTATTATTATTATTATTATTATTATTGTTGCGAGCGAAGTATGACCTTTTATAAAATACCATTTTTTTTTAAGATATCTCACCCAACCCGCAGCCCAATCATTCCCTAACCACAGATTTCGGAGCGAGGTGGTAGGGGCTGGGCGGTGGGGGAACAGCTGATATTTTCAGCGGTGGAGTCAATAACTCCTATACAAATAAATATATTTCAATGAAATTTTAAGAAATTATTTAAGAGTATATAAGCTTTGTTGTAGCTAATTTCATTTTTAATACCTGTTATAGGCATGCCCTGGCTGTCACTTTTGTTCGTAAGGGACGACTTTTAACTAAAAAATCAGTGAGGAGGAGCACACTACTCCTAGATTTTTACAGATATCCAAACGATTTTCACAGGATTTGACGAGTGTTATATAAACTACATTCCTACCAATTTTTATGTTGATATCTGCCATAGAAAAGCCACAGCAAACGTTTATTTCAGTATGAGTTGAATGGTTATTTTTGGTGGTGGAGTAAATTGTTCCTAGAATAATTCTCATATCCAGATGAAAATTTCAGGGATTGATAGGAAACATAGTTCCTCTGTTCCTGCCAAGTTCCATGGTAATATCTACAATTGTAAAGACACAGCTATCATGTAGCCTTCTTAAATATGATGTTAAATGTAGCAACATTACAGTGAACTGCGTGTTGTTATTATCATTATTATTATTATTATTGTTATTATTATTATTATTATTACTACTTGTTAAGCTACAACCCTAGTTGGAAAAGCAGGATGCTATAAGCCCAAGGGCTCCAACAGGGAAAATAGCCCAGTGAGGAAAGGAAATAATTGAAACTACAAGAGAAATTGTTTACAATTAACATAAAACAGTAACTGCATTGAAATAAACCATTCACAAAAAAAAAGAGAGGAAGCGAAATATGATAGAATAGTCTGCCCCAGTGTACCCTCAAACAAAAGAACTCTACCCTAAGACAGTGAAAGACCACGGTACAGAGGCTATGGCAGCATCCAAGACCAGAGAACAATGGTTTGTTTTTGGAGTGTTATTCTCTTAGAAGAGCTGCATACCATAGTGAGCAACATCAACAAGGGTCAATACCCATCTCATGAATAATATCCGTCCCGAGTTCAGCTTTTTTATTCATTTCATTACTTTTCATTAACTATTTTTCTTCTTGGGAGTAGCCCAGTAATTACTTTTAAAGGAAGGGTTTGGATAGGGTGGGGGGGAGAGTTAGAGAATTTCCTTCTCCCCCTGTTTTAGAGAGAGAGAGAGAGAGAGAGAGAGAGAGAGAGAGAGAGATTGAGATTCACGTTTCAACTCCATTCCTATTTCAAACAAATTTGGAATGGTCTGTTCACACTTAACTATTTCTTGTTAGAAAAACCATATATTTCAAGGGCTCCAAGTTTTAGGGAGGTTTAAGGCTTTTGTAAGGGTATGTGTGGCATTTTATTATTATTATTATTATTATTATTATTACTACTAGGTAAGCTACAACCCTAGTTGGAAAAGCAGGATGCTATCCAAGGGCTCAACACGGCAGGACAAAGGCCTCAGACATGCCTTGGTCATAATTGGGGTTTCGCCATTTTCATAACCACGCTGGTCATTGCAGGTGTGAGACTAGTCTAATCGCTCAAAGCAAACCAACCTAGTATGGGTGGCCCTGACAAGTTATTAAAGCTTTGCTGATCATGGCGAGGAACAAATCCTTCACTTCTTGCAATTGGATCTCTCTCTCTCTCTCTCTCTCTCTCTCTCTCTCTCTCTCGTTGACGCTGGTAGGCGCACACAGGAAGCATGTCCCATACTTATACCAGAAGCAATCATGTAATTGTATTCTTTGGCAATCAGTCTTTTCTCGTTGTCATTAACCCAGAAGATAGGAAACGATCGAACTATTTACCTATTCATATGGCATTAATATGCTCTACAATCAGAATAATCTTATTCCATATCGAGTAGCAAATGTATTTATTGTTTAAAAAAAAAAAATTCTTTGTAACCTGGGAATCAATACCACTCTTGTTTGACTCGATTCAATTACTGTGTAACTCCTACGCGTCTATGAAAGCAAATCATTCGATCACACACATGTACGTTTCATGTGCTTACATGCACACACTCTGCTTCGAAAGGTAAAGACTTCCTAGTGAGGCTAAAGGTTAAGATTGAGATTGAAATTCAGTTAAGTTCAACTTTATGCGGAGAAAGTAAGAAAAGGGAAATAGGGAAGCACTTATATAAATGTTCAAAAGATCTATGAAGCAGCAAAATTAAGGAATTGTAAAGAGATAGACAAACAAGTAGAGAGAGAAACGGGTTCCTCAGCTGCTGTATAGGCTGTGAGACAATTATTGGAGGCCCTGGTGGGTGGGATCGTTGGGGGATCTCAGGGAAGGGTATGATATTGACACACTCCCAGAGATGGCTTTAGCTGCACCATAAACTATGGTGATCCCATCGATGGTGCATATATTAATATGGTGTTCTCAGTATGGTGATAGTTTTCTCAGGAACACGAAGGTTGGGCAAGAAGGGGTTGGGGTTGGGGGAGGCGATGATGTAATGTTAATATCTGTTGAAGTTTACGGTCCAAAAGACAAGGCCTGACTCCCATGTACCATTTCGAACCTCAGAGGAAGGGAATCTATTTGCTTAATTGATCTTCACGAGGGCTTATTTTGAGAGGTAGATCCGGGATTAGATGACACCTATTATTATTATTATTATTATTATTACTAGCTGAACTACAACCTTTGTTGGAAAAGCAGGATGCTATAAGCCAGGGGACTCCAACAGGGGATAAACTTCTCGGTTACAATGTAAATTAAACGTTAAAGAGGTTGGAAGCAAATAAGAAAAAATGGAGCTGGAATGAAGGTACGGTTGAAAATGAAAAATTTACTCAAAATGATTAAAGTCGATTTCAAAGTTATTAGAATAATATCTACAGTGCTCCGGTTGGCAGGCACTGCACAATCTTCTCTCTCTCTCTCTCTCTCTCTCTCTCTCTCTCTCTCTCTTAGCATTTGCATTTAGTGTTTTTCATAATAATTAATGGAAAGTATTATTTTAGTCAGAAATATTCTTTACTTGGTCAAGTCTCTCTCTCTCTCTCTCTCTCTCTCTCTCTCTCTCCGTCTTTTGCGTTTAATCTCCTCGGGAGACTTGTGTGAGGAAGGAAGGCTGGCCTGCCATCCTTCCTTGGTAGGCCTGTAGGTAGGCCGTAGGCGAGCCTGCTAGAGAAGGCTGCAGCCTGCTGTAGCTAGGTAGAGGTCCATCCAAGCAGCTGGTTACTTCACAGAATGCGAAGTTGCCATTTTGTCAATGATCATAATTAATAGTATTTTTATAAAGTAAATTAACACCAGTTTGTGTTTCTTGATTCTTAAACAACTTCAACACCTTTATACCTATCTATGTAAAAGGTGTTTCAACGAAATATAGGTCAATTTTAAAGAAAATTGTCGTCTGCATTTCATCAGTTGGATGTTTGTTGACGTCTTTTCTCTGCTCACGTGTGACAACTTGACACTATAGAGACATGGGTGTATGTTATCTGGTATTGTGACCATACAGTCATATACCCAGGGAGGCCATTCAGCTCCAAGGTGCAGCTGGGGGAAAATATTTAGAAATTTAGCAAGGAGTTAAAACAGAACTCTAAAAAATGGGTGCAACTGAATTCCAAATTCATATTGCAATAACTCATGAATAATACTGTACCGCTCATGTTTCATACATACTTATACTGTACACTGTAATACTATCTTATATATATATATATATATATATATCGTTCTCTTCCGCTGTGATAATAGAATAATCTGTTTAGGCTTAAAGTCTATAGATGTATATGTAGATCTTGTTTAAGCTTACCATTGCATTATTTCAAATTGTAAGCATTTTTTGTGACATTGTTGCTCTCAACTGTTTGCATACAAGCTATTTATCTGTTAACTAAACTTCACTTGCATTCACCTCGCTTTTCTATTAAGGGCCTAACAGATCACCTTTCCACAATGCCCACAGTACACCGTATTATCCCCAAAAAGGGCATATTTAGCTTATATTTAGGGTCAGCCAGGGCACTAATATATCAATATGTATTTATTAGCCGACAATCATTTATTCAACCCTGATAATAATGATGTCTTGATTTAGTAGAAATGAACTTTGATTAAATTTTCTTGACATTCTTTTTATTTGAAATGTCCTTTAATTAATTTGTATTTCTTTTGCTCCTTCGCAGGTTGGAGTCGAGATTGGTGATGACCTCTACCTGTGTTAGCTAGGTGAGTACATGAATCTGATTACTTCTGCTCTCTCTCTCTCTCTCTCTCTCTCTCTCTCTCTCTCTCTCTGTTTTATATATTATTGAATACAATTTTTTATATTTTTGATAATATTTCTTGGAGTGTTTATTTTTTACTCAGTTGGTTATGTGTTCATCACAGGTACTGTATATTGAAATCAGCCAGTCTGTGAAATATGGGTGTGTGTGTGTGTATGTGTGATAGATAATTTTATAGTTTCTTTTTATTAATTGTAGGCATGGTAGGTTTTTAGTGAATTATTGAAGGGTCTAAAGTTGAGAATATTCTGGTTTTGTGTAAAACTGGGCTTTAGTTTATTTATTGTTTTGGATAATTCTGCGAATATTATTTCATCTCTCATATTTTAGCCCCATTTCCAATCTCTCTCTCTCTCTCTCTCTCTCTCTCTCTCTCTCTCTCTCCTGCACGATATATGCGAGTGTGTTCTATCATTTAGCATCTTTTAATCTTTATGTAAAGCGAGATCTACAGTATCTTGGCCTCTTCCCAAAATCAAACCATTGTTCTCTAGTCTTGGGTAGTGCCATAACTTCTGTACCATGGTCTTCCACTGTCTTGGGTTAGAGTTCTCTTGCTTGAAGGTACACTCGGGCACACTTTTCTATCTTATTTATCTTCCGCTTGTTATGTTAAAGTTTTTATAGTTTATATATGAGATATTTATTTGAATGTTGTTACTCTTCTTAAAATATTTAATTTCCCTTTTTTCATTTTCTCACTGGGCTATTTTCCCTGTTGGAGCCCCTGAACTTATAGCATTTTGCTTTTCCAACTAGGGTTGTAGCTTAGCAAGTAATAATAATAATAATGATAATAATAATAATAATAATAATATCAGGAAATGCACCAAAGATCATTTGCTAAAGACGAAATAAAAACTACTCTCTCTCTCTCTCTCTCTCTCTCTCTCTCTCTCTCTCTCTCTTAAGCCTTCAGAAACAATATATTGTTGTTGCAAGCACATACGTCTGAGGTTACAAAGAGGTTGTTGTTATTTTAAATGATGAACAAATGTTCGATATTTGTATATAAACTCAGATTTTTAAGGGTTTTACGTAACTGTGATTTAGTAATCAGTTTTATTACATGAACTCAAGTACGTTATTTGGACATTGCAAAAAAAACTTAATCTTGCACTTGGTGTAACAACGAACGAATATCCTTTCCTTCTTCGTTCCAAGAGTCAACTTCTGCACTGTAATTGTTCGTTGGCTACTTTATTCTTGGTGGCCGATGCGGTAACGTCCCTGACTAATAATCGCCAGACTAGGGTTCGAGTCCCTCTCAAACTCTTTAGTTTCTTTGGTCGCTACAATCTCACCATCCTTGTGAACTAATGATGGGGGTTCGTGGGTACCTATAGTTCTATCTGTTGAGTCTTCAGCATCCACTGTCTGGTCCTCCTTGGTCCTAGGTTGGATGGAAAGGGGGCTTGTGCACTGATCATATATAATATGGTCAGTCTCTAGGGCATAGTCCTGCTTGATAGGGAAGTGTCACTGTCCCTTACCTCTGCCATTCATGAGCGGCCTTTAAACCTTTAATGTAGAAGAGAGTCTTTAGCTATGGTAATCAGTTCTCCTTGGAGAAGGATACTCTAAAATCAAACCATTGTTCTCTGGTCTTGGCTAGTGCCATAGCCTCTGTACCATGGCCTTCCCATTAATGTCTTGGATCATTGGATGAGAGTTCTCTTGCTTTGGGGTACACTCGCTCGGGCACGCTATTCTCTATTGATTCTCTTCCTCTTGTTTTTTGAAGTTTTTATAGTTATAAGTGAAGTATATAATTTAATGTCGTTACTGTTCTTGAAATATTTTATTTTCATTGTTTATTCTTTTCTTGTAGTTTGATTATTTCCTTGTTTCCTTTCCGCACTGGGATATTTTTCCCAGTTGGAGGCCTTGGGCTTGTAGCATCTTTCTTTTCCAAATAGAGTTATAGCCTAGCTATAATGACGATAGTAATAATACTAGTAATAATGATTAACAATTTGGTAACTTGTTCATTTTGTGTTTGGTCGACAAACTCAACCATGTAAGTACTTTATTAGTGACACTCAAAAAGTACACATTTATCTCACAAGTCTTTATATTTATATGTATATATATATACATATATATATATATATATATATGTATATATATATATATATATACATATATATATATATATATATATGTGTGTATATATCTATCTATCTATCTATATATATATATATATATGTGTGTGTGTGTGTGTATGTATGTATGTGTGTATGTGTGTGTGTCTAATGGAATTGAATCTCTAGCCGTTACTCAATTATTTGATGTTACTGGCTTCTAAACGTGCAATTTCTAAATTTAGAAATATATATCTATCTATCTATCTATCTATCTATCGATATATATATATATATATGTGTGTGTGTGTGTGTGTGTGTACAGTATATGTAGATATATATATATATATATAAATAAATAATATATATATATATATATATATCGATATGTATATGTAGATATATGTATATATATATATATATATAGCTATGTGTATGTAGATATATATATATATATATATAAATATATATATAGATATGTATATGTAGATATATATATATATATATATATCGCTTTATAACGGTAGATCTGGAATTTTCATGCGATTTTCATTTGCAGAAATAGTTATATTTAAATGCAATCCATTCTTACTATTTTTACTCTTTAATCATCATTTGTTATTAATATGTGTTACTTTTTGTTCATTCCCTATCTTTTCCTTTCTCTTGGCCGTGGGAATATTGTCTGGTCCCTACTGGGGAGGGGGAAGGCTGGGCTGTCAATCATCTTTTATGGCTGGTAATATGATCGTGGTTGGATAGGAGAGGCTATTCTACCCCATATTCTATCCCTTCATCCTATTGTGTTAGTGGAATAGTAAGTTCTATTAAATGTTGTGATTATCATTGTTTTTTTCATTTATTTATTTTTGCTATCATTTAGTTTGTGTGTCTGTATACTCTCTCTCTCTCTCTCTCTCTCTCTCTCTCTCTCTCAATGCTAAGTGTGTACTTTATTCGATGATGCACAATAATAATGGTCTCTCTCTCTCTCTCTCTCTCTCTCTCTCTCTCTCTCAATACTATGTGTGTACTTTATTTGAAGATACACGATGATAATTCTCTCTCTCTTTCTCTCTCAATACTATGTGTGTGTTTTATTTTTATATTGCAACAGTTAAAATTGTTGATTTTTTTATCATCGTCATTATTATTATTATTATTATTATTATTATTATTATTATTATTATTATTATTATTATTATTGTTGTTGTTATTACTATCTAAGCAACAACCCTAGTTGTAAAAGCAGGATGCTATAATCCCAAGGACACCAATAGGGAAAGCAGACCCTATTATTATTATTATTATTATTATTATTGTGTGTGCAAGTTATCAATGAATTATAGTAGGGTTTCTTCATTGTTTGTGCAATTGCTGTGGAAGCTCTGTCCCTCTCATTTAAATAAATTTTGAGTGTTGATCTGAATGTGTGCATGACTGATGGATGTGTTATGCACTTAATATATATATATATATATATATATATATGTATATATATATATATATATACATATATATATACATATTGTTATTAATAGCTAAGCTACAATCATAGCTGGAAAAGCAGAATACTATAAGCCCAAGGACTTCAACTGGGAAAAGTAGCCCAGAGAGGAAAGGAAATAAGTATACTACAGTATGTGAGAAATAATGAACAATTAAAATAAGATATTTTAAGAATAATAATAAGATTGAAACAGATTTTTCGTGTATAAAATATAAAAAGAGACTTATGTCAAGCCTTTTCAACATAAAAAGCATTTACTGCAAGTTTGAACTTTTAAATATACTGTACACAAACTAAATATATATATGTATATATATATATATATATATATGTATATATATATGTATATATATATTATATATATACTGTATGTATATTATATATATTATATATATGTATATATATATATATATATATATAATTATATATACATTGTATATATATGTCTATATACATATATATAAACTCTGTATATATATATATATATATATACATATATATATATATATATATATACTGCATATATATACATACACATATACCCACGCTCAAGAGTGTTTTTCACGTGGGTGCTGCTGCTGTGTGAATACGATGGGGTGAGGGCGAGTGTTGAAGGAAGAGGAGAGTGAGTTATTTTTAGCATTACTGCAATTTTCAAAAGTCTTTCTGGGTAAACATTTGTTCCAGGCGTGATATGAATGTGTGTA
>NW_027172105.1:65000-72500 GCF_036898095.1 Palaemon carinicauda | reverse complement strand
ATTAAAGCTCTTGCAATAGAAATTCAATTAGCAATGTAGGTAAGAGTTCAGCATTTTAGTTCAAATGTTATCATTAACTGTTCCTGGCACGAACACAGGTGATGAGACAGGACTGTCCTTGCCTGGTGACTGCCAGACTGGGGTTAGAGTCCCTCTCAAACTTATTAGTTCCTTTGGTCGCTGCACCCTCATCATTATTGTGAGCTAGGGATGTGGGGTTTGGGGAGCCCATAGTTCTATCTGCTGAGTCCTCAGTAGACATTACCTGCCCCTCCTTGGTCAGAGCTTGGGTGGGGATGGGGCTTGGGCGCTGATCATATGTAATGTGGTCAGTCTCTAGTGCGTTGTCCTGCTTTGTAAGGGTAATGTCAGTGTCCCTTGCCTCTGCCATTCTTGAGTGGCCTTTAAACCTTCTTCTTATACTTAACGTTTTCGCAGAAGATGCACTTTCTGTAATATACTCTAGATTATGATCGAGTTGGTCTTGCAAATTGCTTTGACGATGCATCTTCTTCTTCTTTATTTGCCTTTTCTTTATCTTGTATGGTTTGAAGGTATCAAAATATTGAATCTAAGATTACTTAAAAAAACTCTTTTCATTATTAGTTTTTAATTACTAAAGGAATTTTAAACATAGAAACCCACCTAATGTGTTAGAAAATGATAGATATCTGCTTTGTGAAGAATGGTCATAATGACAGTTTTTGGTTTAGATAGATGTTCAATGTCATAAGTAAATTGGCAAAACGGAAACAAGGAAATTATTATTATTATTATTATTATTATTATTATTATTATTATTATTATTATTATTATTTTTGTTACTGTTATTATTCTTGGAACTAAAATGACAAGTAGATCATTAGTACTTAAGTAAGCTATTATTAAAATAAAAGCGAAAGAACCCCCCCCCCTCTCTCTCCTCTCTCTCCCCCCCTCTCTCTCTCTCTCTCTCTCTCTCTCTCTCTCTCTCTCTCTCTCCCCACCCACGCGGACTAGACAACGGATTGTTGTTTTTGTTGTTATTAATGTTTTTGGGGACTCGTAAGTGTACTATTAAGAATCATGATCATTTATATGGAAGCGAAGGGAACAATACAGAAATTGAAGTGTGTTGTATAAGCGTCAGTGAATTTTCATGTTTTCATACGTGTGGACTGAATATTGGGTATCTATGTTTCAATAGTATTCTCTCTCTCTCTCTCTCTCTCTCTCTCTCTCTCTCTCTCTCTCTCTCTCTCTCTTCCGGGAGGTAGTATCAGCATGTATATATATATATATATATATATAGTATATGTATATATTTATACATAATGTATGTATATATTATGTATATTTTATTTACATCAGAAATATGAAGACAGGCTGTTGCAAACGTACTGACATTACCCCCTTATTGAACTTGGAAGACAACAAGTCTGAGATAAATTCCTGCTACGAAAGGGGGATGAAAACGTGGATTAAAAGGATTAATGTAATCCCAATGGCACATTGATCAATTCATTACTCATAGATCATAGAAGAATGTGCTTACGTATAACTAAAGTCACCGAATATGGTAGTAGCTGAAAACTATTTTTTTATCCAATAAATATGTGCGCTCCCATCATGTATGTTATAAAGTATGTGAATTTGTGAACGCGGTTTTAAATACACACACTGATGGTACGAATTGTTTGGTAATGGCTTGATAAGACTCGAGAAATTTGAGATTATTTCTTTAAACAAGTCTTTCATTTTGTGTTTGCATATAGTTAGTCTTTGCATTTTTCAGAGAGAGAGAGAGAGAGAGAGAGAGAGAGAGAGAGAGAATCCAAGGATGTTATAAGTTCACTTTTTTGTGTAATTATTCCTGTGTGTGTTCAGGTTATGGCCACTGAAGGATTCGAATTTATGATACTTTTTACCATAACTGGTTTTTGTAGAGATGAAGGTAAATTATGTCCTTATGAGACTCGTCAAATAGAGTTTTTGTTTACTGAAACATTTGGATCATAGACTATTTCGTTTCATATCGCATTGGCTGATTCTCAAAACGTCTTTTGTTGACTTGAGGATGTGCATGCGTTAACTGGTCAACTGATTGCGTCAAGCATGAAATGGGAACTCCATATTATTTTCCTCTTACGAAACCGGAACTGGTGTTCAAGGCTTTTATCTACTCCATAAAGATTTTTTACCCTAAACCTTTCCATGGACATCAGATATCTGTTGATACCATTGTCCTTCTTGAAGGAAGGCTTAAAGGACGTGCTGACAGGGCAACGGAAAAATCTAGAATTGTGATGTCCTATTTGAAGTGTCTGGCGATCGCCAGACTGGGGTTCAAGTCACGCTCAAACTAGATAGTTTCTTTAGTGTCTGCAACCCCACAAACCTTGTTAGCTAAGGAGGAGGCGTATGGGGGAGCCTGTAGGTCTACCAGTAGAGTGATCAACAGCCATTGCCTGGCCCTCTCTAGACCTAGCTGGGAAGCTGATCATATAAGGATATATAGTCAGTCTCTAGGGAATTGTCCTGCTAGCTAGGGCAATGCCACTGTCCCTTGGCTCTGCCATTCATGAGTGGCCTTCAAACCTTTGGGCAATCACTTTCACTTGCCTCTGCCATTCATGAGTGGACTTTAAACCTTTAAAATCTAGCTTTAAATAGAATCGTGAATATTGCTCAAGAAGGGTTGGTGAAGAATTTTCACTTGATTGTAGCCTTTATGTCAGGGTTTAGGTATTGAACTTATGCAGATTCTACTGCTATGGGCTGTTTGTTTGTGTTAGATTGCTTATGCTGGTGTAGAAAGAGACTCATTAGCTATGGTCAGCAACTCTTCTAGGAGAAAGACGCTCCAAAACCAAAACATTGTTATCTAGTTTTGGGTAGTGCCATGGCCTCTGTACCTTGGTCTTCCACTGTCTTGGACTAGAGTTCTCTTGTTTGAGGGTATACTCAGACACACTATTCTCTCGTCATTGTTTATATGTGACAAGCTACTTCTTTTAGCCTATATAGTTTATTTATTTCATATCCTTTCCTCACTGGGCTATTTTTCCTTGTTGGATTCCTCGAACTTATAGCATCCTGCTTTTCCAACTAGGGTTGTAGCTTAGCAAGTAATAATAATAATGATAGCATAGCGATGGCTCTGTGCTATTGTGCAGGCCGAGAGAGAGAGAGAGAGAGAGAGAGAGAGAGAGAGAGAGAGAGAGAGAGAGAGATTTTGACGCACTTGGTTATAGACTTAGAACAGGGGGGGGGGGGGTGGAGGTGGGGGGAGTGTTGAGGTAGCCTAGGTGGACTCGCAGGGGAGAAGGTAAGAGACGGGGGGAGGGGAGGGGGGGAATTTGGTTGGCAGTAGCTAAAAATAGATTCTGAAAGACGGTGAAGGCAAAAACGAAACCCATCGAATAAACAGAATAAGGAAAGGGAATAAGATCCAGAGGAATAATAGATATAATGGAATGAAAATGACTAGATGGTGTTAGTTATGATAAGAATAATTTAGAGGAAGAGAGAAAGGAGTTATTCTATGGTTATTAAATCTATTAAATAAATCTTAAGAGATTCTGTGCTTCTTTCAAGTAGTTTTGTTCGTTGTTCTGTTATAAGGTAAATAGGAGATTGTGGTTAGAGGTTACGAAATATTAGAAATACTCACTTTATTATTATTATTATTATTATTATTATTATTATTATTATTATTATCAGCTAAACCACAACCCTTTCCTCTTGGTTAGGGTAAAAGAGACTCGTTACCTATGGTAAACAGCTCCTCTAGGAAAGGACACGCCAAAATCAAACCATTGTTGTTTTATGTATTGCCATAGCCTCTGTCTTGGGTTCGAGTTCTCTTGCTTGAGGGTACACTTGGCCACAATATCTTGTTTCTCTTCCTCTTGTTATTTTTTTTTTTTTTTTGAAGTTTTTATAGTTTATATATGACAGATATAATTTATTGTTGTTACTGTTCTTAAAATGTTTTATTTTGATTGTTACTTTTCTTGTAGTCTCTTTATTTCCTTGTTTCGCTTCCTCACTGGGCTATTTTTCCCTTTTGGAGCCCTTGGGCTTATGGCATCTTGATTTTCAATTAGGGTTATAGCTTAGCTTGTAATTATAATTATAATAATACTAATGAAATAGTAATCTGATGATAACAATAGAAAACATTATTCCTCTGTCCTACCTTTCTCACAAGGAAATGGAAATAATTACAACTAATTCTAACAGACTGTGTCTTCTGCTAAAACATCCCAGGACTGTTCTTTCCAAACTGAATATAAATGTAAGGTAAATGCAAAGAGGGTCACATAAATCAGAGCCCAAAGAAATCCCCAACTTAGGACATAAACACTAACAAACTCATAAATGTGAACTGGTTGGCCAAAAACCTTCCTAAAATGAAAAATCATGGTAAATTCTCTCTCTCTCTCTCTCTCTCTCTCTCTCTCTCTCTCTCTCTCTCTCTCTCTCTCTCTCTCTTTCTCTCTCTCTCTCTCTCTCTATATATATATATATATATATATATATATATATATATATACATATATATATATATATATCTAGGCAAACGGAACTCTAGATCATTTTCAGGATAATAGGAAAAAGAGAGTAATTCAAAAGACGTGTCAACATCAAATAATAAATGGAGGAACTTTAACGTAGGTCTCCTATCATCATGAAAACTATCTGGATATTTAAGTTGTTTGTAGGATTCTGATTTCCATTTTTTCATGTAACTCGGAATTGCCTTTATTTATATATATATATATATATATATATATATATATATATATATATATATATGTGTGTGTGTGTGTAAATATATATATAAATATATATATATATATAATATATATATATATATATATATATATATATATATATATATATATATATATATATATATATATATATATATATATATATATATATATATATGTATATATATATATATATATATATATATATATATTATTTTTCATTCATCTTAGTTTGCTATAAAGTATGGAAGAGAAACAATAGTTATGATAGGGTAGATAGGAAATATATATTTATGTATTCATATATATATATATATATATATATATATATATATATATATATATATATATATATATATATATATATATATATAACTGATAATTTTAATTACAGCAAAATAAAATTACATGAAACATACATTAAACCCACATAATATTGAATAAACTCCACCTATCTCCTTTGACATTACATGCAAAGTTGATATCCCATTGCATGAATCCCAGCGTATTTGAAAAGGCAGAAGTTTGCCAGTATTTTAAATAAGACCATGAGAAGTATTTTGGGGATTTGGGGCTAATTTCACTGAGGATTTAATAAACATGTGTTTATGAAATCATAAAATCCATTGAGTATATATTGTAACAAAAAGGAATATTCATATGGTAATTACTTTGTTTATTATGCTTGAGGGTACATTCAGATACAGTATTCTATCTGTTTTCTTATTTCCCTTCCTTACTGGGCTATTTTCTCTGTTACTTACTTTACTTTGATGACTGCTTTTCCGGTCCCCTACAGCAGGGGAACCCCACTCTCTACAGGACCTCCACTGTCGTTTTACCTTGTTCGTTCACAGTATTCATCTTTTCAAGTCACACATTGTTCATTTACTGTTAAATCATCACTGTCAAAAGACTCATGAAATAAGAAAGTCTTCAATTTCCTCAAGAAAGCCTTAATGTCTTCAGTCATTCGAATGTTTCGTGGAAGCTTATTATATAGTCTCGGGGCCCCATATATAAAGACTCTGGAGCCTAAAGTGGACGTGAATCTAGGTTCCAACAGTTTGAAGCCATCTGTAACTATTCTTGTGTCGACAAGATTTGTTGGCTGCGCAATATGTAGCAATTCTCTTACGTATTTTGGACGACCGGTTCTGATAACTTGGCGGGTTATTGTACACATTTTAAATTCAATTCTCGCTTTAATCGGCAGCCAGTGTAAATCAATTAGTATAGGGGTGATCCTTTCTCTAGGTGGGACACCTTTTATCAGTCACCCCTATGTTTATAGTATCCTGCTTTCCCAATTACGGCTGTAGCCTAACTAATAATAATAATAATGATAATAATAATAATAATAATAATAATAATGATAATAATAATAATAGTAATTGTTATTATTACTATTATTATTATTATTACTATTATTATTATTTTGATAATTCATAACCTCACCAATCTCTTCTTTAGAGAGAGAGAGAGAGAGAGAGAGAGAGAGAGAGAGAGAGAGAGAGAGAGAGAGAGAGAGAGAGAGAGAGAGAGAGAGAGAGAGAATTTCATCTACCACATCAACAGTATTGTGCAATGCTGCAACTCTACATAGCTGTCAAGTCTCCTCTCAACTCTGGAAGCTCACCAAGCTTGCAATAACTCCGCCTTCCACATTGCAATGTTCCTCCCTTAGCTCGTATTTCTCATGAATGCTGGAATATTCATTTAGAAGTATTTTATAGTAGCAAACCTTTATCTAAGCTATAAATATGGCGAACTATAGATTAATTCTTATTAGATTTATTTAGTGTTTAAAGATATTTAAAAAATGGCGACCGTGTAACCTAAGATGCAAGAGGCAGATCAAGTCTCAATGTGTCCTCCCTCAACATCCTAAATGATTCAATACGAACTCTGATTGGTCGAGAATTTCCTGTGCTAGTCCGCCAATGCCAGCTCACCGATAAACCATTAAGTGATGAAGAATATTTACTTATAAACATTACTGTTTTGGTATATAATTTTTGGGAAATTATGTTGATAATACACAATTTACATCTAATTTAATTTGTTGTCTAATTTCAACTAATGATAAGGAAGCAAAAATTTAGTAATCTATATTGTAGATTATGATTTGCAATCATATCTCTTCTGGTTCGAGGAGAGAGAGAGAGAGAGAGAGAGAGAGAGAGAGAGAGAGAGAGAGAGAGAGAGAGAGAGAGAGCTAGGAGCCTTGTTTCATAATCCATGCAAATTGGTGCAATTGAATCCATTGCACAGAGTGAAGACACTGCAGTACAGTACAGTATTCTAGGGTGAAAAAAACAGTCAATATAATTTCATAATCAGTGTTAAATGCCTTCAGCCCTTAATGTGAAGGATTATACCGATGTATATTTGCATATTTTCTCAAGTTGTCTTGTGGCAATTCTCTTTCCTGGCCAATCCTATATTAGTCCTATACCATGGTCTTCCACTGTCTTGGGTTAGAGTTCTCTTGCTTGAGGGTACACTCGGGCACACTGTTCTATCTAGTTTCTCTTCTTCTTGTTTTGTTGTAGTTTTTATTGTTTATATAGGAAATATTTATTTTAATGTTGTTACTATTCTTAAAGTATTTTATTTTTCCTTGTTTCCTTTCCTCACTGGCCTATTTTCCCTGTTGGAGCCCCTGGGCTTATAGCATCTTGCTTTTCCAACTAGGGTTGTAGCTTAGCATTTAATAATAATAATAATAATAATAATGATA
>NW_027172105.1:47500-62500 GCF_036898095.1 Palaemon carinicauda | reverse complement strand
AGAGGAAGAGAAACTAGATAGAAGTGTGCCCGAGTGTACTCTCAAGCAAGAGAACTCTAACCCAAGACAGTGGAAGACCATGGTACAGAGGCTATGGCACTACCCAAGACTAGAGATGCAGGGACGCAAAGGTTATTGATATATACATGGACTCTCTCTCTCTCTCTCTCTCTCTCTCTCTCTCTCTCTCTCTCTCTCTCTCTCTCTCTCTCTCTCAATTGCAAAGGATATGTTTTAGTATCTGTACCTATTTTCCTATATCTGAAAAATAAACTGTTAAAAATACCTTCAACGTAAATGTTTTCTCCGCCAATATTTCAATTTTTAAATATAAACAACCCAAGATTAATTCGATCAGGGAAATTATTAAAATTGTTCATTTTATTAACTATTAAAGGAAACAGGAATTTTATCACCATATTCACTATTGAAAGTGCATCATATATTTATAGGACAATATTTAAATAACTTTAATTTGCCTTTGCTTACAAAACTTTAGATCAATATGAAAAATGCATTTTTCAGCCAGAGGATGAGATTTTGATGAAGAGTACCGTATAAATATAAGTATCGTATAAGTATGATATGGGCTTGATTTTTTACCCATTTGTGCAATAAATGAAATATATATAATATTAAAGGTTTTATTCTATATATTCATTCGAAAGAAAGTACCAAAATGGAAATTTTCCAATGGTTCATGAACTGGCATTTGTCTCTTTTACCTAGTTGAAAGAGCAAACCACAATTTCCTAACTGTTTGTCCGAAGGGCGTGTTCCTATTGGCTAAGGACTATGTTTCTTTGCTGTTTTCCGAAAGGAGCGTTTCTATTGGCTAATTTCCTTACCGTTGCCCGAATGGAGCGTTCCTATTGGCTGAGGACATTGAAAGGTAACTCCCAAATTATTCCATAAAGTCGGATTTTCTTTCCAATATTTTAATTCCAAAATGACCTCACTGAGGCCATCTGTTGATACATTCAGGAACATGGCTGAGTTCACTAAATCAACTTAAAAATTATCGTATTTTTTATCTAAAAATACATATAAAATATTCATTACATATAATGCATAAATAAGATATGAAGTTAAATTATTCTATTCAATAAAATGTCTAGATAAGAAGTATCTTGACGTTTATAAGATAATCTTAAAGAGAAATACTCGTATACAGTTTTGGCAAAATTTATTTAGCACCTCATGAGGGGGTCCAGAATTGCCAACGAATTAATTAGGTAGAATTTTTCATTTAGAAAAAGTGGAAACTCACTTGGATGATATATAAAGCGGAAAATATATATTTTTTAAATATAAATTCATCCTCCTGTTAAACAGGTCATGAATAAAATATTTAGTATAATTCCTTTTCTTTCTAAGTCGAAAGGTTTGCAGCCCTTATCACCCAGTGGACAAGGATGTGAACATCAGATTCTTTTAGCTTTTAACTTATATAGCAACAGAATATTTACAAACAAAATAGTCCGATCAGTTAACTACTTGTACTTTCTATTTGTACATATGAAGGCTGCACAGTGATAAAGGTAGTTATCAAGACACAATTCTTCACATATCCTTTAATCTAAATTCCAAAAGGAACCACCTCCAGACGACACTATATCAGAAAGGATTCTTATCATTAGGATATCAATTTTGGCCCCACTCTCAATGCCGTACTTCATTCATCTACTTATCCCTAGATTCCATATGATTTAGCAGTCCAATAAGTTTGGAATATCAATTCGAAAAGGGTAAAATTCGTAAGGAAACGAACCAGAATAGCCAAGAATATTTTTAGTGTCTAGAATTATGCTGTAAATTATCGTAGTTATAAGCATTAATAAATTTACATTATACTTCAGTTAAGATATTTATGTACGATTTGAAAGCATTGAAAGAGTTACCATTTCGTTTCTCTCAACATTTTAAGGTTGGCAATCTTGATGTGTAAGAAATCTCCTATCTAGAACGTAGTATTTTCCTTTTGAAATTGGCCATTCAATGCAACGTATATTTCACAATCTAATGATATGTTTATGATTATGAAGATCTATTGTTGCCATTTTCTCAAAAACTATATAATAAGAGAAATTTCTCGAGTGTGAAAGAATATATGGATTAGATGGACATAAGAAGTAACTCAATGAAAAAACTATGGTATGTTTCTCTCAAAAAACAATAAAGAGATTCTATAGGTAAATATGCATCAGCATTCTAATATTATGTTGAAATTCTTCAAATAATAGAAACAAATTCTGAATTATTTTGAACCTTATTCAAAGGTTTAAAGTATATTCAGGAACAAAGTTCTGGTATTACTGAAAATGGAGGAATCTATACAAATTGATTTCTAACTGAAGGGGAGGAAGGGTCTTAGACAAAAGTCTTTTATGTCCTTTTCTCGTGAGATCACTTTGTAAACAAACTTCACTACTTGCCATTATGTTTTATTTCTCTCTCCGTTTATTGTATCAATATATTATGTCAGATATGATAAGATTCACGACTTTTAAAGTTATCCTGACCAAATCTTTACCCTAAACCAATAATGGACTCGCCAATCATAGACGACATATATACCATAGTTAGAAACAAAATACGTAACAATTATTGTAAAAAAATAATAAATAAACGACCTTTTTGAACAGATGATAATACAATTAAAAGACAAGTAAATTAGAATACTTAATTCATAATATTTTCTTTGATTAATCGTCTTTTGATATTTCTTATTGTTATTTCTGACGGCTGGATTGACACGTAGCATAGGGGGGTGTGGTGACGTCATATATGTAAACAAAACCGAAAATATGAATTTTGAAATATGCTCTGTAGGTTAATCAAATGTTAGGTGATGCAATCTTTGATGTGTTTACAGGTTATATTTTATTATTGGCATAATTAATATCATCTGTTATTTGTAATACGAAAGATAGTAATAGAAATAGCATTGTAATATTGAATAGAAGCAGGTGAGCTGAACTTGATGAAAACGACACCAACTTTTCGTTCATATAATTCTAAATTGTATCAGTGGTGTGACAATCATTTCGTAGGTTATATATCTTGATCCTGTATGATATAACTTACTTTAATTATTATTATTATTATTATTATTATTATTATTATTATTATTATTATTATTATTAGCTAAACTGCAATCCTAGTTGAAAAAAAGGAGTATGCTATCAACACAAAGGCTCCTACAAAGAAAAAAAAAGCCCAGTGAGGAAAGGAAATAAATAAACTATATGATAAGTAACGAATAGCTAACGTAATATATTTCAAGATCACTAACAACGTTCAGATAGATCTGTCATATTTAAAGAACTATGTCTTTTTCTGCTCTTGGATATTCATGAATAATTTCAAGTGATATTAGAAATTAGTGGTAAAGGCCACCTTCCCCCCCCCTCTCTATCTCTCTCTCTCTCTCTCTCTCTCTCTCTCTCTCTCTCTCTCTCTCTCTCTCTCTCTCTCTCTCTCTCTCTCTCTTTGTGTCATATACTGTAATTCCAAATCCTAGAATGATGAAGTTAAACTCAGCAAAGAGGAACCAAGGAAGGAAACAGTTGGTCACTGGCCACAAAAAAAAAAAAAAAAAAAAAAACTCCTTGAAAGGGAAAATGGTTCAGACAAATCGAAGTGACTCCAACACAAAAAAGGCATCATTACATTTGGAATTAGCAATTGCATTAGTTTTACAATAAAAGAGCAGAGGTAATTAAAACTATTAACTAATAATTCTTCTCACAAGGGATTAACTACTGCGATGTAATTCTTCAGTGGCTACTTTCCTCTTGGTAAGGGTAGCTCTTCTAGGAGAAGGACACTCCAAAATCAAACCATTGTTCTCTAGTCTTGGGTAGTGGCATAGCCTCTGTACCATGGTCTTCCACTGTCTTGGATTAGAGTTCTCTTGCTTGAGGGTACACTCGGGCACACACTATTCTAACTTATTTCTCTTCCTCTTCTTTTGTTACAGTTTTTGTAGTTTATATATGAAATAATTATTTTAGTATTGTTAATTTTTCAGAATACTATATCTTAATTGTTAATTACTTATCTTATTTCCTTGTTTCCTTTCCTCACTGGGCTATTTTCCCTGTTGGAACCCCTGGGCATAGCATCTTGCTTTTCCAACTAGGGTTGTAGCTTAGCAAGTAATAATAATAATAATAATAATAATAATAATAATGATAATAATTTAAAGGGAATATAATGCTGATTTAGGTATTTATTCAACGATTTTGAATATTATAATTCAACTTTCAGGAAGTTTTACCTTCAGGTAACTTCACATATATACAGCTTCTATGGTCGTATCCCTTGTATATTGCATCATGCACTGAGTAATTGGTTTCTGCATTCAAAGGGTTATTTCGTCCAATCCCTGAACGTATGCAATGTTGCAAGCAATGCACCAGTCTACAGCACTTCATCTCAAACACATTCAATTTTTGTCTCTCCGTCACTTTTATTCCCCCACAACTCCGATCCATACATCACAGTTGGTACAATCACTTTCTCAAATAGAACTCTCTTTACATTCATGTCCAACCCTCTATTTTTTACGTCTCCCTTAACTGCCCCCAACACTTTGCAACCTTCATTCACTCTCTGACGTACATCTGCTTCCACTCCACCATTTGCTGCAGCAACATACCCCAAGTACTTAAACTGATCCACCTCCTCAAGTAACTCTCCATTCAACATGACATTCAACCTTGCACCACCTTCCCTTCTCGTACATCTCATAACCTTATTCATACCCTCTTTAACTCAACTTCCTTCTCTCGCAATGCCTTTCCAAATTCTGTCACTAATCAGCCAAGCTTCTCTTCCAAGTCTGCAACCAGTACAGTATCACCCGCAAACAACTGATTTACCTCCCATTCATGATCATTCTCGTCTATCAGTTTCAATCCTTGCCCAAGCACTCGAGCATTCACCTCTCTCACCACTCCATCAACATACAAGTTAAACAACCATGACGACATCACACATCCCTGTCTCAGTCCCACTCTCACTGGAAACCAGTCACTCACTTCATTTCCTATACTAACACATGCTTTACTACCTTTGTAGAAACTTTTCACTGCTTGCAACAACCTTCCACCAATTCCATATAACCTCATCACATTCCACATTGCTTCCCTATTAACTCTATCATACGCTTTCTCCAGATCCATAAACGCAACATAAACCTCATTACCTTTTGCTAAATATTTTTCGCATATCTGCCTAACTAAAGATCTGATTCATACAACCCCTACCTCTTCTAAAACCACCCAGTACTTCCAAGATTGTATTCTCTATTTTATCCTTAATCCCATTAATCAGTACTCTACCATACACTTTTCCATTTATATATATATATATATATATATATATATATATATATATATATATATATATATATATATATATATATATATATATATATACATATGTGTGTGTCTGTGTGTACTTTGAAGTATGGGTACAGAGTTTATATATACTGTATGTATATATGTACATACTCTATATATAGATATGTGTACATATATACAGTGTATATATATATATATATATATATATATATGTGTGTGTATATATATATATATGTATATACTGTGTATATATATATATATATATATATATATATATATGTAGATATATATAGTATATATATATATATATATATATATATATATATATATATATATATATATATATATATATATTAACACTTTTTACCTGGAAGTATAGAACATAATTTTTCCTTAATATCCATCCAACCTTTTCGCTATTCTACATATAAAGAAAAATAGGCTTTATTTAGGCTTACGTTTCTAATAACTTGTTTTGTAGGAATATTAAGTCTTTTCATATAATCTCTTTCTCTCTCTCTCTCTCTCTCTCTCTCTCTCTCTCTCTCTCTCTCTCTCTCTCTCTCTCTCTCTCTCAGACCCTGCACTCCTGTGTGCATCGCTCTTCCTATTATATTTATCTTTTATTGTATCATTAATCAATTTTACTCACAAACTAACGATCCCGCTATCTGTTTTTCAGATGGAAGATGGCCCAAATCTCGATGGATAAGGTAAGTAATGTGAAACTATTAGTCTGTCTCAAGGTAAAACTTCTTTTCTGTTATTATTATTATTATTATTATTATTATTATTATTATTATTATTATTATTATTATTATTATTATTACTTGCTAAGGTACAGCACTAGTTGGAAAAGCAGAATCGCTATAAGCCCAGTGAGGAAAGGAAGCAAGGAAAAGTAAAATATTTTAAGAATAGTAACAACATTAAAATAAATATCTCCAATATAAACTATATAAACTTTAATAAAACAAGAGGAAGAAAAATTAGATAGAATATTGTGCCCGAATGTACCCTCAAGCAAGAGAACTCTAACCCAAGACAGTGAACTAATCTCTCTTGTGAGGTTTTCACGAATCATTTTAGAATTTCATTATCATATAGGTGGGATGATAGGGGAATTTCAATTTTTTTTTTCTTGATTTACCAAATACGAACTGCAACGGTTTTGAAAATGATCTCGTTCAATTGGTTCCGTTCAATAGACAGGTTTTTTTTTCTTAGTTTTTCAACTTTGTCCTTAGTTTTAAAGTAAAGTTCTCTCTCCACCAAATCATCCGTCCATTATCATAAGCTTTACGTCTTTTGTCCATTAAATTCAAAATTCTTGTCATCAACCTCCAGAGTTTATTGCTATCGCATATTCGTTGTTTTCTCAGGAAAACATCTCTCGTGTTGGTCGTTGAGTAACCCTATTGACATTTCTGTGGCTTCATCTACGTTTTCAGTCATTAAAGTTTCCGTCCATTCATAGGTACAATCCCCTGTCCGAACTCTGGTTGACGAATCTCGGAAGGGCCCAAATAGTCTGGTCTGGTTATTATTATTATTATTATTATTATTATTATTATTATTATTATTATTATTATTGGCCAAGCTACAACCCTAGTTGGAAAAGCAAGATGCTAAAAGACCAAGGGCCCCAACATTGAAAAAAAGCCCAGTGAGGAAAGGAAATAAGGAAATAAATAAATGATGAGAACAAATTAACAATAAATTATTCTACAAACAGTAACAACGTCAAAGCAGATATGTCATATATAAACTATAAAAAAGACTTATGTCAGCCTGTTGAACATACAAACATTTAATGCAACTTTGAACTTTTGAAGTTCTACTGATTCAACTACCCGATTAGGAAGATCATTCCACAACTTGGTCACAACTTTGGGCCTGGAGTTGAACGCTATTATGAGATTCTGCATCGGTCATTATATGATCTGATCTAGAATGTGGATGCGTGGCCGATGTCACATTGCAACGTTACTGATGTTCGTTGTAAAGGTAACTCTCATCTAAACCATTGCAATCCCCTATGATAACAAAGGGTAGACTGAGGCTTGTTCTTCTTCTTCTTCCCAGCTTTATCCCTATTCGGGGTCGCCGTTTCTAATGAGTCTCTTCCATCTCCCTCTGTCCTGTCATTTCCTCCCATACTCCCTTCTCCCTCATATCATCTCTAATGCAATCTCTCCACCTGGTCTTAGGTCTTCCTCTCCTTCGTGTTCCATCCACCTCCACGTCCATCACTTCTCTTGCCATGTGTTGCCCTTCTCTTCTCATCAGGTGGCCATACCATCTTAACCTTGCCTCTTGCACTTTCTTTGATGCCTCAGTGACTTTTACTGTACCCCTAATATGTTCATTTCTAACCCTGTCCTTTTTGGTTACTCCACTGAGGCTATTTAACCTTAAATGTGGAGAAACTAGTAGCTATTACCAAGGATAAATTTAAAGCAGTGTTTTTTGGATCCTTTCTGAACTGATGTGTTGTTGGTGCGTCAGTCCTGGATGCCACACTGGGGCTGCCTATTCTAAACTGTCTTGAGTTAGAGTTCTCTTGCTTGAAGGTACATTCAAGCACAAATTCCATCTTATTTCTCTTCCTCTTGTTTTGCTAAAGTGTTTATAGTTTATATAGGAAATATTTGTTTTGATGTTACTGTTCTTAAAATATATAATTTTTTCTTGTTTCCTTTCCTCACTGGGCAATTTTCCTTGTTGGAGCCCCTGGGCTTATAGCATCCTGCTTTTCCAACAAGGGTTGTGGCTTAATAATAATAATAATAATAATAATAATGTATAGATTGTGAACATAGTTTCTATCTTGAAGTTAAACTGTCTAGCACGATATAGGATGAACATGCATTTATTTACTTTATTGATCATATAATCAATATGTGTATCCCATGTTGAAAATGAATTTACAACCACACGCATATCGGTGTGATTGGCTCTCACATTATCCACAGTGTTGATTAGGTGCCGAGGGAGGTCGTCGTCTTGGGTACAATTCTAAAAGTTTCCTGTATATTTGAGGAAAACCTTGACTATTTTATTACTCTTAATTTGCTCTTCATTATCGTTTGGTCTTAATCATTATTTTTTTTTTTTTTATCGAAGGTCGTTCATGGGAATGTCGTCTCAATTTTCCCCACGGCTGAGAAAAGGAGGAATGTAGCTATTATTATTATTATTATTATTATTATTATTATTATTATTAAATTCTTTTCATTATTATTATTATTATTATTACTTACTAAGGTACAACCCCAGTTGGAAAAGCAAGATGCCACAAGCCTAGGGGGTCCAGACAGGGAAGAAATCAAATAATAAAAAAAACTACGAGAGAAGTAATTAAAAAACTAAAATAGAATATTTTAAGCACAGTAACATTAGAAGAAATCTTTCATATATAAACTATAAAATCTTTGAAAAAAAATATAAACTATATAGCATAGTGTGCTTGTGTTTACCTTAAGCAAGATAACACCATCCCAAGACAATGGAAGACCCTATGGTACAGAGGCTATGGCACTACCCAAGACTAGAAAACAATGGTTTGATTTTGGAGTCACCATCATTGTGGGTAATGATTGGGAGATTTGGGCATATTGGTCAGGACTCTCTCTCTCTCTCTCTCTCTCAGTCCCTTTAAAACTATCAAGAACTAGTTGTGTGTATAGGTAGATAGATAGATAGATATTAACAGCTTATTCCCTTACGTTTTTATTTATTTATTCGTATCGTGTAAACCACCCACCATTATTCATTTTAGGTCAAAACTTGTTCAGTAAAAATCCTAACTAAGTGGTAAAGGTTCAAGATTTTATTGTCCCAATTTCCATATGAAAATATTTCCTGATTAAGCTTCTTAACATGAAGAAAGGAACGCTTTTAATGTCAAAATACCAAAATCCATTTCTCCGAGTGTTCTTTTTCTATGATTATTTTAAGAATAGTGGATGATTTTGGAGGACATTTGGCCTATTAAATCTTGTATACATAAACACACATACACATACAGTATGTATCCATACTGTATATACATACAAACAACAACAAAAGCAGCCATTTTTACTCCATTGCAGGACAAATGCCTCTGACATGTCCTTATTTATGCCTGGGGCTTGGCTTTTGTATATATGCATATATATATAATCTCATATACATTCTATATATATATATATATATATATATATATATATATATATATATATATATATATATATATATATAAATTTCTACCTCATACTTAGGAAGCAAAACCTAATACATTATATGAAAATCTACAGCGCACCACGAGAAATGAACTTGCGATCACATGACACAAAAGACAATATTGGCGGGTGTGAGAGAAATGGTTTTGACAGCTCACTTCCTGCCTATTGTGTAAATGTCAACAAAACTGTGAGCTAATTGATATGGGGTGGTAGGGGGGAGAGACACCCGGGTAGGTGACAGGCTTGCTTCTGAAGAGAGAAAAGATGAGGGGAAGTATTGTTGTTGTTGTTGTTTTTATTAATATTACTCTTGGTATTATTATCATCATGATTTCTAGGCACTGTTATATAAGTTTCTACTAACCTGTCGCCTTATCTCTCTCTCTCTCTCTCTCTCTCTCTCTCTCTCTCTCTCTCTCTCTCTCTCTCTCTCTCTCTCTCATATGAATAAGAAATAGGGTATGTATTTCATGTGGGTATCTCGGCTTTGTACTGTTATATTAAATTTATATTCACAGATGATACTTGTGGTTGGAATAGATATATATATATATATATATATATATATATATATATATATATATATATATATATATATAATTACCATCCGTTGCTAGTTCACTGCAGGACAAAAGTCTCAGAGAAGTCTTTCCAACTCTGTCTCTTTGTGGTCATTGTTAGCTATTCTATACCTGCAAATTATCTTAGCTAGTCAACCAACACACACACACACACACACACACATATATATATATATATATACATATATACATATATATATATATATATATATACATATACATATAAATTAGATTTGTACATAGATACATAGATACGCTTTTCAGGGTTTCCTGTGGACTTAATTTTGTAATCTTAATATGGTAATTGACACCTGTGCACTATATTTGTATATGTACACTTGTATGTGTTTGTATCCATACATACACATTTATTTGTATATGTACATACATACACATATATGTGTTTGTATACATACATACACACATGCTTTTTTCTGGTTACCTTTAGCTTATTTTTTATTTCATATCTTACAGTTCGTAAGTGTTCAAGATAATTTTTCTGCTATTGAAATGATCTAAGAACAAATGTTATCTATTAGTCTGCCTGGATAAGAGGAAGACTCCATCGCTGGACAGAGGACAGATAGAAAGTAACTTGACTGTATTAGTTGGTGGGGAAGGATGGGGAATTGGGTGAGGATGTGGTATGGGGAAGAAAGGTTGGGGAAGGCTCACGTGAGGCGAGCCTTGGTGTTGATGACTCTGGGAAAATCTGTCAGTGTTGAAGTCGGAGAGGAACGAATGGTTTTCGTAATGTTTATTATTATTATTATTATTATTATTATTATTATTAGGCTATTACTTGGTAAGCTACATTCCTAGTTGGAAAAGCAGGATGCTATTAGCCCAGGGGCCCCAACAGGGAAAATAGCCCAGTGAGGAAAGGAAACAAGGAAAAGAATATTTTAAGAACAGTAACAACATTGAAATAAGTAATTCCTCTATAAACTATAAAAACAGTAACAAGTAGAGAAATTAGATAGAATAGTGTGCCCGAGTGTACCCTCAATCAAGAGAACTTTAACCCAAGACAGTGGAAGACCATGGTACAGAGGCTATGTCAGTACCCAAGACTAGAGAACAATGGTTTGAGTTTGGAGTGTCCTTTTAGAAGAGCTGCTTACCATAGCTAAAGAGTCTTAATTAAAGGCCCAAATGAAATGAAAGGCTGTTATGCATTCATGTGATAATTATTAGGATTTAGGAGGCATGTGGTTAAGTATATCATATTTTGCTTTAAGACTATGTAGTGTATGCCCTGTGCAGTATTGATAATTCACAAGAAAGTATGTAGATTGATACTTGATGTGTTGTGATTTATTCACATTCTAAAGTACTCATCAAGATTTCTATTTCTCATTACTTTGATAGTATAATAATTTCACCAATTTTCCCTTTTTCATTAAATTGATTAAATCTGTATTCCTATTCTGGTAGTTGGATCGATTGAACTTCAAAAGTTCAAACTTGCAGCAAATGTTTCTTTATGTTGAACAGGCTGACATAAGTCTTTTTATTGTATATATATGAAATATCTGTTTTGATATCGTTACTGTTTTTTAAATATTTTGATTGTTCATTATTTCTCATATCGTTATTTCCCTATTTCCTTATCTCACTGGGCTATTTTTTTCCCCTGTTGGAGCCCTTGGGCTTATAGCATATTGTTTTTTCAACTAGGGTTGTAGCTTAGCTAATAATGATAATAATAATGATAATAATGATATGGTGGTTAATGGATAGTGGGTATTGATTCTTTAACATATAGATTACGATTCCCATTTTGCATTTATTTAGTATTGTATATTGTTCTCTAGTCTCGGGTAATGCCATCAACCTCTGCATAGCCTCTGTACCATGGCCTTCCACTGTCTTGGGTTAGAGTTCTCTTGGTTGAGGGTACGCTCGGGCATGCTATTCTATCTTATTTCTCTTCTTGTTATTTTTTCTTTTCTTTTTTTTTCTGAAGTTTTTATAGTTTATGTATGAAGTATCTAATTTAATGTTGTTTCTATTTCCATTCTTTATAACTTCTGTAGTTTTTTATTTTCTTGTTTCTTTCCTCACTTTATATATAATCATTGCTTGGTTTATGATGGCGTTTCCCAGTACCCAATAGAAAACGTTACTAAGCTGTTAAGTCACTAATCTGATAAGTTTGCAATATTCTGTACACATGGACACATTAATGGTTAAACTATTTCTGTTTGACATATATATATATATATATATATATATATATATATATATATATATATATATATATATATATATATATATATATATGGACATATATATACACACATATATATACTCAGACATACATATACACACACACACACACACACACACACACACATATATATATATATATATATATATATATATATATATATATATATATATATATATATACATATATATACACTCAAAATAACACCCTTAGAACCTTTGAATTGATATAATTGAAATGAAACAACTAAGTATCTAGGCGAGTATACAATAGAAATGGTCACTTCCTTGTTGTCCAGCATCTCAATAAAATTCACTTTTACACTTCGGGGAAACAAAGTCCGGTGTTCTGAGCTTTTAAGAAACATCCCATGTTATCGTAGTCTCGAGTAACAGAATGTAAAATACAAAATAAATATATTTCGTAGATCATGAATGTAATCTCTGAGATACGTTTTTGAAAATTGTCAATTGCATAGTGTTCATTGATAACTTTCTCGTGATAGCATCACTGATCACTTATCATGTTTGATATAATGGATATTTTTATATACTCCATGTATGTGTGTGTATATTTGTGTATGTGTGTCTCTGTGTCCCCTTCTAAGGGGGTACACCTTAATATGGTGAAAGAGTTATGTGTATCACCATGATCAGCAAAGCTGTTTTGTCAGGGCCCCACTGGTATTATGTTGGTTTGTTGTGAGCGATCAGATGAAAATATCCCATCATCAATCTGTGGTGGCCAGCGTGGGGTTGAAAATTGAAAAAACCCCAGTCGTGGATAAGGACATGTCTTAGGCCTTTGTTCTGCATTGGACTAGTAACGGCAGATGAATTATATAATATATATATATATATATATATATATATATATATATATATATATATATATATATGTGTGTGTGTGTGTGTGTGTGTGTGTGTATATACTGCATATATATTAAACGTCTTCTGTTACTAGTCTACTGCAGAACAAAGGCCTCAGACATGTCCATCCACTTGCATCTGTTTATGGTCTTTGTATGCCAGTCCAAACCAGCAAATTTTCTTAGTTCGTCATTCCTTCCCCCTGTTTCTTTTGCAATCTCTAGGGACCCATTTTCTTATTCTTGATGTCTATCTATTATCTGTAGTTCTCATCATGCCCATGTCCATTTCTTTTTCTTACATGTTATTAGAATATCCTCTACTTTAGTTTGCTCACGTATCCATGTTGCTCTTTTCCTGTCTCTTACTGTTATTCCCTTCATTATTCTTTCCATAGCTCTCTGAATTGTAACTAGCTTTTATATGTACACACACACACTCACTCACTCACTCACTCACTCACTCACTCACACACACACACACACATATATATATATATATATATATATATATATATATATATATATATATATATATATATGTGTGTGTGTGTGTGTGTTCATTTATATATGTATTTATTCATTTTTATACGCGTGCCCCTTTCTGAGCATGGAGTACCTTTACGAGATGAAAGGGTTTCTGTATTGCCATGATCAGCAAAGCTGTACTAGTCAGGGCCACCCATACTAGGTTAGTTTGCTGTGAGCTATCAGACAAAAGTTTCCCACCATCAGCAATCCGTAGTTGGGCAGCGTGGCGGTGATGAACATTGGCCAAACCCCAGATATGAATAAGGACGTTTATATCTTTGTGTAATTAGGTCTGTATAATGAGATTCATAATTGAAAATATTGAGGGTCAAATTTCCCCACAGTAATTCCATGAAATTTTGATTGAATATGATACTCTGCTGAATTCTCTCTCTCTCTCTCTCTCTCTCTCTCTCTCTCTCTCTCTCTCTCTCTCTCTCTCTCTCTCTCTGATAGTGACCCCAACTCTGGAACCAGTGCATGACTGGGCATATGTATATATATATATATATATATATATATATATATATATATATATATATATATATATATATATATATGTGTGTATGTATGTATGTATATAAATCATCACAGCTGGTGCTAGTCCACTGCAGGAGAAAGGCCTCAGACATGTCCTTCCATTCCAGTCTGTTTATGGTCTTTCTATGGCAATGCATACCAGCACATTTTGTTAGCTCGTCAAGCTATCACCTCTTCTTGCCCCTGCTTCGATGCCATTGCATACCAGTACATTTTCTTAACCTGTCAATCTATCTTCTGTTCCTTCCACTGCTTCGTTTGCAATTTTTAGGAACACATTCTGTTATACTTTTCGTCCATCTATTATCTGTCATTCTCATCATACATCCTGCCCACGTCCATTTCTTGTTCTTACTTGTAGTTAGAATATCCTCTACTTTAGTTTACTTTCGTATCCATGCTGCTCATTTTCTGTCTCTTAGTATTAATCAAGTCATTATTCTTTTTATAGCTCTTTGAGTTGCAACTAGCTTATGTTCTAAGGCTTTAATAAGGCTCCAAGTTTCTGATACAGAAGTTAATACTGGTAGGACCATGTGATCTAATAGTTTTATTTCTGAAGAGAGAGTTCCATTTAACTTCATAATTTCATTTTATGGATTACCAAAAGCTCTCTACCCAATACTTATCCTTCTTCTAATTTTGATGTCAT
>NW_027172105.1:35000-42500 GCF_036898095.1 Palaemon carinicauda | reverse complement strand
TTTGTTTGATAAGTGTTGGAATTTACTGTTTTTATCTAAAGCTTTGCTTTGTTGGGTCAAGATTGTCTTAGGCAAGATTTAGATAATGTTGTCTTAAGGTTTAGTAGAACTTACGAGAGATATCGGTGTTTAGATTCCATGTCTAATGCCATATTACATTGCCTAGGTTTTCATTTGTTCATTTTAATGATGTTTTTTTTTTTTTTTTTTTTTTTTTTTTTTTTTTTTGAATGATTAGATACTTTAGTTAATCAGTAAATCTTAGTTTGTGCGTCATTAGTTTGTCCTTACTCTTGGTCAATCATACTGTCTTGATTGCATTCAGTTGGTGTTGATTAGGACATTAAGAAAAAATATCCACTGTTGAATATTTTCTGCATTAATATCCACAAAACGGGAGCCATAGCAATAAGTTTCATTTTTATAGTTAGTATATGGAAGAGTTATTTTAAAGTTGTTACTGTTATGTTAATTTAATTGTTCATTACTTCTCTTGTAGATAATTTATTTCCTTATTTCCTTTCCTCACTGGGCTATTTTTCCCTGTTGGAGCCGTTGTGCTTATAACATCCTGCTTTTTCAATTAGAGTTGTAGCTAGCTAAAAATAATGATAAAGATAATCGGAATATAAATGACGAAAGGGGGGTGATTAGATACTTGTTATTATCTAACCTGTCTCATCTACGAAGCTTTTAAGCCTACCCAGATGCCCCGACCTGTCAGACATTCCTTAGCTGTCTTTTTTCTGCTCTTGGATATTCATGAAAAATTTTGAGTGATATTTCAAATTAGTGGTATAGGCCACTCTCTCTCTCTCTCTCTCTCTCTCTCTCTCTCTCTCTCTCTCTCTCTCTCTATCTCTCTCTCTCTCTCTCTGTGTGTGTGTGTGTGTGTGTGTGTGTGTTTCATGTACTGTATTTCCAAAACCTAGAATGATGAAGTTAACCTCACCAAATAGAAACCAAAGGAAGGAAACAGCTGGTAGCTGGGTACAAAAAACCTCCTTGAAATGGAAAATTGTTCAGACAAATCATCGAACTGACTCCAACACAAAAAAAAGGCCTAATTACATTTGCAATTATCAGTTGCATTACTTTTACAATAGAAAAGCGAAGGTCATTAAAACTATTTATTAATAATTCTGCTCTCAAGGGATTAACTACTGCAATGTAATTGTTCAGTGGATACTTTCCTCTTGGTAAGGGTAGAAGAGACTCTCTAGCTATGGTAAGCAGCTCTTCTAGGAGACGGACACTCCAAAATCAAAACATTGTTCTCTAGTCTTGGGTAACGCCATAGCCTCTTTACCATGGTCTTCCACTGTCTTGGATTAGAGTTCTCTTGCTTGAGGGTACACTTGGGCACACACTATTCTAACTTATTTCTCTTCCTTTTCTTTTGTTACAGTTTTTATAGTTTATATATAAAATATTTATTTTAGCGTTGATTGTTAATTACTTATCTTATTTCCTGGTTTCCTTTCCTCACTGGGCTATTTTCACTGTTGGAGTCCCGGGGCATAGCATCTTGCTTTTCCAACTATGGTTGTAGCTCAGCAAGTAATGATAATAATAATGATAATAATAATAATAATAATAACAACAGTAAGGCTAGGATTGTGCTGGCCTATTGGAAAACGCCCCTGTCTGGCGTTCTGCTGGACTAAAGTTCGAGACCAGCTTAAACTCTATAGTCTCTTGTTGTGTCTGCAACCTGCTTAGTCATCAGCAGCCGTTATCTGGCCCTCCCTGGTTCTAGCTTGGGTGGAGTGAGGCCTTGGGCACTGTCCCTAACCCTTGCCATTGCCATTCATGAGAGACCTTTAAACCTTGAAAACCAATTTCTAGAGGCTGCCAAATTTTATGACAAATTAGGATTCACTTAAAATCAGATAGGCTTATACGTGAGCCCAGCCATTAGGCCTACCAACGCAATATGTCATGTATTTAAATAGCCTATTCATTAGATATATTTGCTACCTATGAATTGAACAGGCTGACGTAAGTCTTTTTATAGTTTATTTATGAAATATCTGTTTTGATGTAGTTACTGCTTTTAAAATATTTTATTCTAATTCATTATCTATCAGATCGTTTATTTATTTCCTTATTTCCTTTCCTCACTGGGCTATTTGTCCCCGTTGGAGCCCTTGGGCTTATAGCATCTGGCTTTTCCAACTAGGGCTGTAGCTTAGCTAATAATAATAATAATAATAATAATAATAATAATAATAATAATAATGATAATAATAATAATGTAAAAGGAATATAATACTGAATTAGTTATTTACTCAACGATTTTGAATAATATAATTCAACTTTCAAGAGGTTTTACATTTAAGTAACTTCACATATATACAGCTTCTATTGTCGTATCCCTAATTGCATTGTGAACTGAACAATTGGTTTCTGTATTCGAAAAGGTTATTTTCATCCATTCCCTGAACGTATGCAATGTTGCAAGCAATGCGCCAGTCTACAACGCATTATATTTCCTTCTCTATTTCGTATTTTTATCAATAGTGATCGACTTATCCAAAATAGCGTCTATGAGAAGGAGCGAGATTCACCTCCTGTGGGGTTAGTAGTGTGGATTGTTGGTGATGGTGGGAGTTTGCTTGTGAGGAAGATGACGGTCGATGGTGTGTCAATTCTGGCTGTCAAATATCACGTCTCTTTAAGCCTGTAACTGACCTGCTCATTATGATACTGATTATAATACATTGCACAATTTGCATGTGGCTTCTGGGAGCCTTTAATTATAACCTGTAATGGGTATTATACGAGATATTAGGTCAACGTTTTCGGTGTTTGTACATTTGTGGTTTTTAAGTTTGTTTGAAAAATCTTCTGATTGTTTTTAAGGGGACATTTTTCTTTATTCAAGGTAGATGTATTAATTGATAGCTCTCAGTTACCCTAGCATTGCAACACATATATATTGTGGTCTACTGAACAGAATGTGTGTAGAGAGAGAGAGAGAGAGAGAGAGAGAGAGAGAGAGAGAGAGAGAGAGAGATTAATCCAAGCTGGAAGTTGAACACATATTTCAATCAACGCCGAGACTCATTATTCAGTAAATTTCTCAGATTTATAAGTAAAAACTTTACTTATATTCAAGTGCACAATCTCATAAGTGACTTATTCCCTTTAAGTAACTTCTTATGTAACTTTGACAAGGCATCAAGCCAGCATTTCTTGGGGCCAAGTTCCTTCTGAATAACTAAGTCTTTTCCTATACTTAAACAGTACGAGATATTTATGACTGTCTGAAAAGGACTAGCGTTTCTTCTCATTATTATTATTATTATTATTATTATTATTATTATTATTATTATTATTATTATTATTATTATTATTATAAAGAAAAAGATTCTAAATGATTACGGTTCGATTTTTGGTCAGAATAATATCTTATTTCAACAGCATTCGAACTGAGGTCAAATTTCCTTCCCATGATTCAAGCGATAATTTCATATTGCTGCTGAAATAACTTAGAGATGTTGGGAGAGAGAGAGAGAGAGAGAGAGAGAGAGAGAGAGAGAGAGAGAGAGAGAGAGAGAGAGAGAGAATGTGTACATGGCCTCTGCATTTACTTGTCTCCTCTTTCGCTTCTTGTCAACAATCGTATAAACAAATAAAAGAGAATAACCTTCAATGTTCTCTCTCTCTCTCTCTCTCTCTCTCTCTCTCTCTCTCTCTCTCTCTCTCTCTCTCTCTCTCTCTGTCTTCTAATAACCTACTCAGTAAGTTAGGTACCCAGTGGTGAGACCAATACTTTAGTTTGAGTTCTTGATACAAGAGGGTTTAAATCTCAATCATTTAGAACAGTTTCAGTCTGATATTAAATGTTCTTTTGAAGGAATGTTCAATATCTATATCAAGGTCTTTAGAAAACCCACAGGAATTCTTAAGGGATCTCCATCCGGAGCCCTAAAGACATGGCAAGGACTCCCATGTGAGACATGTGGCTCCAGGTAGGGACTTTGGATACAAGATGGAGTCATGTCTCTTGCTATGAAAATAGCATTGACAGATCTGGGCACTTCATTAAGCTCACCTCCATGACATTAATAGGTAGTAGGTTGGCCAGGGCACCAGCCGCCCGGTGAGATACTACCACTTGAGAGGTATGGGGTCCTTTGACTGGCCAGATAGTACTACATTGGACCCTTCTCTCTGGTTACGGTTCTTTCCCTTTGCCTACACATACACCGAATAGTCTGGGCTATTCTTTACAGATTCTCCTCTGTCCTCATACATCTGACAACACTGAGATTGCCAAATAATTCTTCTTCACACAAGGGGTTAACTACTGCACTGTAATTGTTCAGTGGCTACTTTCCTCTTTAGCTATGGTTACCAGCTCTTCTAGGAGAAGGACACTCCAAAATCAAACCATTGTTCTGTAGTCTTATGGAGTGCCATGGCCTCTGTACCATGGTCTTCCACTGTCTTGGGTTAGAGTTCTCTTGCTTGAGGGTACACTCGGGCACACTGTTCTATCTAGTTTCTCTTCCTCTTGTTTTGTTAAAATTTTTATAGTTTATATAGGAAATATTTATTTTGATGTTGCTAGTATTTTTAGAATATTTTATTTTTCCTTATTTCCTTTCCTCACTGGGCTATTTTCCCTGTTGGGGCCCCTGGGCTTATAGCATCCTGCTTTACCAACTAGGGTTGTAGCTTAGCATTTAATAATAATAATAATGATAATATTTAATTGTCATTCTCACTGTCTTCTTCTTTTCGGTAGAACTAATATAGTTCATACTTGCATCAAATGGTTTCATGTTGATTGGGCTGACGTGAGTGTATGAAATATCTGTTTTAATGTTATTACTGTTCTTCCAAAAAAATAATTAGATTATTTTTTTACTCCTCATATAGGTTATTTTCTTATTTCCTCTCCTTAATGGGCTATTTTTCCCTGTTGAAGCCCTTGTTCTTATAGTATCCTGCTTTTCCAACTAGGGTTGTAGCTTAGCTTTGTAACAATAAGAATAATAATTTTGGTAGCTGTGCTGTTTACAAGGGTACAGGAGATACCGTCCTGAATGCAAGGGCATGTTTCGGTATTACAAAAACGAATTCGCTCAAAGTAAAGGAAGGGCAGAATAACTTTTGGGGCTCGAGGTAGGGTAAGCCATTATTATTATTATTATTATTATTATTATTATTATTATTATTATTATTATTATTATTATTAGCCAAGCTACAACCCTACTTGGAAAAGCAAGATGCTATTATTATTATTATTATTATTATTATTATTATTATTATTATTATTATTATTATTATTATTATTATTATTACTAGCCAAGCTACAACCCTAGTTGTAAAAGCAAGATGCTATTATTATTATTATTATTATTATTATTATTATTATTATTATTATTATTATTAGCCAAGCTACAACCCTAGTTGGAAAGCAAGATGCTATTATTATTATTATTATTATTATTATTAGCCAAGCTACAACCCTAGTTGTAAAAGCAAGATGCTATTATTATTATTATTATTATTATTATTATTATTATTATTATTATTATTATTATTAGCCAAGCTACAACCCTAGTTGGAAAAGCAAGATGCTATTATTATTATTATTATTATTATTATTATTATTATTACTAGCCTAGCTACAACCCTAGTTGGAAAAGTAAGATGCTATTATTATTATCATTATTATTATTATTATTATTATTATTATTATTATTATTATTATTATTAGCCAAGCTACAACCCTAGTTGGAAAAGCAAGATGCTATTATTATTATTAATAATATTATTATTATTATTGTTATTATTATTATTATTAGCCAAGCTACAACCCTAGTTGGAAAAGCAAGATGCTATTATTATTATGATTATTATTATTATTATTATTATTATTATTATTATTATTAGCCAAGCTACAACCCTAGTTGGAAAAGCAAGATGCTATTATTATTATTATTATTATTATTATTATTATTATTATTATTACTATTAATAGCCAAGCTACAACCCTAGTTGGAAAAGCAAGATGCTATTATTATTATTATTATTATTATTATTATTATTATTATTATTATTACTATTAATAGCCAAGCTACAACCCTAGTTGGAAAAGCAAGATGCTATTATTATTATTATTATTATTATTATTACTAGTCAAGCTACAACCCTAGTTGGAAAAGCAAGATGCTATAAACCCAAGGGCTCCAACAGGGAAAAATAGCCCAGTGAGGAAAGGAAATAAGGAAATAAATAAATGATGAGAATAAATTAACAATATATTATTCTAAAAACAGTAACAGCGTCAAAACAGATATGTCCTATATAAACTAATAGCAACGTCAAAAACAGATATGACACATATAAACAATAAAATTTAACAGATATGACATATATAAACAATAAAAATTAACAATGTATTATTCTAAAAACAGTAACAGCGTCAAAACAGATATGTCCTATATAAACCAATAACAATGTCAAAAACAGATATAACATATATAAACAATAAATTAACAATATATTATTCTAAAAACAGTAACAGCGTCAAAACAGATATGTCCTATATAAACTAATAACAACGTCAAAAACAGATATGACATATATAAACAATAAAAATTAACAGATATGACATATATAAACAATAAATTAACAATATATTATTCTAAAAACAGTAACAGCGTCAAAACAGACATGTCCTATATAAACTAATAACAACGTCAAAAACAGATATGACATATATAAACAATTAAAAGAGAGGTTCCAGTTGACTCCCAATCCGTGATCACTTATATGAACATGTGGAAATCTTAGCAGTTTTCTTCTCCAGATAGCTGCATATATTAGTGTGTTGCGTGAGATCGTCTTTGCAAGGGGGGGGGGGGGGGGGGGGTTAGCTGTGCCAATGAAATTCCTCACTGTTTTGCTTGAAATATTTCGTATCTCATTTACGTACCATGTTTTCTAGCATCTTGATTATTTTAACCATTGACTATACCTTTTTTTTAGTTTAATAACTCTGTTTCAACTTGTTGCAAATGTTTTTATATTGAACAGGCTGACATAAGTCCTTTTTTATAGTTTATTATATGAAATATCTGTTTTAATGTTGTTAATGTTTTTAGAATATTTTATTCTCATTGTTCATGACTTATATCGTTTATTTATTTCCTTATTTCTTTTCTTTACTGGGCTATTTTTCCCTGTTGGAGCCCTTGGGCTTATAGCATCTTGCTTTTCTAAATATGGTTGCAGTTTAGCTAGTAATAATAATAATAATAATAATGATAATAATAATAATAAAACTTGAAATATTGTAGGTTTTATTCAACCATTATGGAATTAATTCCATATATTAGATTAACTACATCGTAATACATAGCTGGGAATGTTTGAAATGCGTTCGTGTTTCCGTCATAATGCTAACTATTCTGTAAATGAATAGGTAGTAAAAGTACTTATGTATTTCCTAAGGAAATGTGATCTTAAATTTTCCTATAA
>NW_027172105.1:22500-25000 GCF_036898095.1 Palaemon carinicauda | reverse complement strand
CCTCACCCTTTCTTTACAACTGTACTTGCTTGCACAGGATCACTTAAATAACAACATCTTTACAATAAAAACTTGTTTATTGTAACACACACACACACACTATATATATATATATATATATATATATATATATATATATATATATATATATATATATATATATATATATATCGAAAAATAACAACTAAGCATGAACAATGCATATAATAAACTTGGAAGAGTTATTAAAGAAAATTTTTAAATCTTTTTAATTGTTCTGCCCTTTTCAGATACTTATCTTTCACCATCGATATTTTCCGCACTCGTGGTCACATCCGTCAATCAAGAGTCTTTCGGCTTATAAGATTATGATTTCTTAAAGAAAGTCAATTTAATCTTCCCTCTCTCTCTCTCTCTCTCTCATCTCTCTCTCTCTCTCTCTCTCTCTCTCTCTCTCTCTCTCTGTATTTATATATGTATATATATGTATATGTATATATATATATATATGTATGTATATTATGTATATATATGTATATATATATACACATATACAGTATATATATATATATATATTATATATATATATATATATATAGATATAGATATATACACATATACAGTATATATATATATACTATATATATATATATATATACTATATATATAGATATATATATATATATATATATATATATATATATATACATATATACTGTATATGTTTATATCTATATAGATATATATATATATATATATATATATATATATATATATATATATATATATATATATATATTATGTAAACTTTCCTTAGAGAATCTTTGCATCCATTGAATACAATGTTTTCTTCAACTTCCACCAGTATAGTTTTTTGTTTTTTTTTAATGGGGATTTCCTTTCTTGCACAAAAGTTTAACACTGTTCTTCTTAAAAACATATTTGTTGAAGTCATCTCGAGTAGTCACAGTACGAAGACGATGCTTTGTTTGTTGTAGAAAATTAGATTTTCCACATTCTTCCTGCATGATTATTCGACGAACTGTTATTCAGTAACATTTGTGACTTCAGACGTGCGAATATATGCTTTGGTTACCTAAGTAAAAGGGCCACTGTTCATCTTATTGTGAAATACTTTGTACGCACTGTATACTGTTTCCACGAGTTGTTTAGGTTTCCAATCGTTTAAGTTTGATAGCTATGCAGTTTCAAAAACTGCATTTTATACTCAAGATCAACCATTCTGGGGATTAAATATGGCTCACTGATCTTTCCCTGATAAATTTACCCTTTTGACCTCCAACATGTACTGGTCAATCAGATTAAAACTCACCATCTGCCAGAGTCTTATTAAGACAATATTATAAAACTGGCAAATAGGATGCGATTATAATTTCGAAAAAACAAAATGTTTCTTTCAATTATCATTATAAAAATGGAAACCTTATCTTATGAAATATATATGCAAGGCAAGACTAACAGGAGAGAGAGAGAGAGAGAGAGAGAGAGAGAGAGAGAGAGAGAGAGAGAGAGAGAGAGAGAGAGAGACTGGATTTAACTTCTGGTTAATCGTAGTCACCTCTGGTTAATCCTGTGAGATTATTCCAAAAGGAAGGATCTGTCATAAAGGGGCTACGCTTTATCAGATTCACTCAGTTTGGATGGATCGTGTCTAAGTACTGTGTTCATGTTTCCTTAAAGTGGTTAAATCATTTTGACACGAGTACGCTTTACAGTGAGTCAGATATCGTCTCAGCGGCCACGACAGATTGGTTGTACAATGGCACAGCTTTGTTGATCATGTTGATACGCAAACCCTTTCACCATGGTAAGGTATCCCCGCTCGGAAAGGGAAATAAGGGAAATACGATATGTTTATAAAAGTATTTCATAAAAAGTGAACAAAATATCAGTAAAATAAGACTCTTCTTCAATCTTTGATATCTTCTTTTTATGAATCAGATGACAACAGGGCAATGTTATAAAAGACCAAATGGAGGAGAGAGAGAGCGAGAGAGAGAGAGAGAGAGAGAGAGAGAGAGAGAGAGAGAGAGAGAGAGAGAGACTTAACTTATTGCCTTATCCTATGTTTGGGTTCCCCCAGGTCCCTTCGTGTGAGGCACCTCTGATATCCAGCAGAGAGTTGTTAATGCATCGTCCAGTCTTGGATGGTCTGGGAGAGAGAGAGAGAGAGAGAGAGAGAGAGAGAGAGAGAGAGAGAGAGAGAGAGAGAGAGAGGGAGAGAGAGAGAGAGAGAGAGAGCAAAATATGAATAATAAAATTCTTATTCATTATATCATTTCTATAAATAAGATGACACTATCTTCGATGGCCAAAACTGGGGAAAATTCAATTTAAAAACAGCTTGAATAATTACGAAAGACGTACAGTAAAAGCTATCTCTTACTCTCTCACATGACCGAGTATTGTGACAGATAACTGACAAGCTTGTCACCCAGGTGATTAGCAATTGGCACTCTACAGGGTGCCACTGATTTACACAGAAAACTGTCAAACACTA
>NW_027172105.1:10000-15000 GCF_036898095.1 Palaemon carinicauda | reverse complement strand
TCCTTCTCCTAGAAGAGCTGCTTACCATAGCTAAAGAGTCTCTTCTACCCTTACCAAGAGGAAAGTGGCACTGAACAATAACAGTGCAGTAACCCCTTGGGTGATGAAGAATTGTTTGGTAATCTGTGTTGTCAGGTGTATGAGGATAGGGGAGAATATGTAAAGAATATGCCAGACTATCTAGTGTGTATGTAGGCAAAGGGAAAATGAACCGTAACCAGAGAGGAGGATCCAATGTAGTACTGTCTGGCCAGTCAAAAGACCCCATAACTCTCTAGCGGTAGTATCTCAACGGGTGGCTGGTGCCCTGGCCAACCTACTACCTAATATATAACAAGCTATTATTATTATTATTATTATTATTATTATTATTAGTTAAAGAATGCGAATTGACCTGTTTATGAGACTTACCAAACATAGATAGATAGATAGATAGATATTTTATTGACCACAACATATACAGCTCATATTTACAATAATTATTTACTTCTGGTCCAAATAAATGCAAAAGACTACACTTGGCAGTACAATACATTATATACACAAAGGTAAGAATAACAGGTTTTTAACGTATACAAGACATTATTTTGTGAACATGTACCAGTAATAAAACAAACTCTAGTAGTTATAAAAAAATAACAACCAAATTTGGCATTTATATACAAAATCATACTCCAAAAAGCTGGTTTTTTTCTCCTTAATTCAGAAATATTCACAAATATTCACAAATATTCGTAGAGGATAAAGCTAATAATCTTACATTGCTCTGCCAGGGTTCGCTGATCTGAAAATATATCCCTCATGTTAGAAAAATTATAAGTATCTCTGATATTTTGTGTCCTCGAGCATATTTGTGTTACGTGCACTTTTGTCTGAGTGGCTCCACTGGTACACAGTCGCTCCTCTAAAGGCAGACGGCCTCTCCCCATCCTACCTCACCTACTTATAGAGCGAGAGCTAGCAGCCATTTATTTACCGGAGATGACCAAAATTCTAGTGGACATTTTTGGAAAGGGTCTACCATGGGACATCCAAAAATGGGTATCTTTAAGTTTGGCAGTGGTGGGTGTGAATTTTATTAACCCCTTTTTGTCTGAAAACGGGCTTTTCATTTTTCGGCAAAATTTGGGGGTTGGTGAAAGTAAATTGGCTGCAGCTCCTCTCACACTGGGCCTAGAATAAAGAACTATATACCAAAATGATGCTATTGATGAGTAGATTTATTTGATATTAAACTAAATTAATTAATTTATTATTAGAGGTCACCAGGGGTCAAAAGGTCAAGTTCAGCCCTTTGAAATGCCGGATTTGGGTTTTAGTTGTATTTTGGCTAAATAAGACATCAAACTTTGCAAAAGGTTTACTGAATATGCATAAGATATAAAAAAGAGATACAAATAAAGTTTTTTGAAGAACGTGGGATCTATTCCAGCTATATTACTAGTATGGAGTTCTCTAAAAATCTATTTTCTTTTCTTCATCCGAGGAATGGCTGATCTCATCATCATCATCATCATCATCTTTCTGTACATCAGATTCTTCAATGGCTAACTTATCAGGAATATTTGAGCCAGTGAACCAGACAATCATCAATCTGCCATTCTGGACTTTCCAGCCATGTCCTTAAGGACCAAATGAGTCTGGATCGGCTTCCCTTGCATTCCTCCATTTGTGTGCAACAAAGTTAGTTCTCAGCAACTTCTGTTGCAACACTCTTTGGCAAGGAGGAAGACAACAGGGGTCTGTAGTTTTGATTTTATTGACGGATCAGTTTCCTTCTTAGGGGCATACAACTTGCGGAAAATTTGAAGCCTGGCTTCATCAACACTTGTCAGGTTCCGAACTCCATAGACAATGCACAAGTACTCTTCAACTACAGCAGCAACATCTGGATCGATGACATCTGAGTCTCCAAGGTGACTAATTAATTGCTGATGTGAACCTAGGGTTGTTTTTCATTATTTCAAATGGCTTCCACTTTGCTTTTCTCATAAAACAGGCTCTGTAATCACAGACTGTCAGCGCATGGAAGCTTGGTAGAGCATTGCATATAGGTCCAGTCAGTTTGGTTGCAAGATGTGACATATCTATGATACGCATGGAATTTCTAGAACTCAATCCAGCATCCATCCAAATCTGTGCATTAAGAAACTTAGCATGGTAGAGAATGATGATGAAGACGTCAGTCTTGTTACTGCGAATGGCAATCACTGGGACACATCATGGTTAACAGCAACAAAGTTTGCATGGTACAGTAACCGTGTATCAGCTTCTTCATGCCTGCACTGAAACTCATGAACCACCAGGATCCTGTTGACAGTTTCACGTGCTGAAGTGTAAAGGTAGCATTCATGTTCCACTGCAAAGTAGACCTGATGTCCCTGAAGAGTCGATGCATATCTATCTGATGACCATTCATCCTTCAAGAAGGACAAGCCGTGTTGAGATCTGGTGGTCTTTTCTGTGACGAGCCAGTGATTATGTAGGTAGTGGGTGTCCTACCACACAAGTCATGTTCAATGTCCTTGATACTTGGCCCATTAGGATATGTGTCACAAACTATGTGTACAATTTCACCAGTGCTACAAGCTTATTTCAAAATGAACATTGCCATCCACCCGTAGGTGGATGGCATGTCAAGCGTACGTAAGAAGAACATAGCATCAATAATATACACATCAGTTCTGTCTGGTATGGCATTCAAGGTTCCCATTGCGTCTAATTTGTCCATTAATGTCCTCTCTGATGTCTTGTTCTTATCACCATTTATATGACACAATGAGAAAGGAACTGGAGTGAGAGGATAGGACAGGTCAATACTGAGATCAAGTTATTGCGTTACTGACAAATACAGCAGCCTTCTAAATATGTCTCTGGTGCATTTTTCTTCCTTGATCAGTTTGTCCTTTGTGGTGAATTTAACTTTTACTGCATCCTGTGTGACATTTATCACCTTTCTTTGGTTAACAGTCCGTTCAAAACGCCCACCATCTACATTACATTCATTAACAAAAACTTGATGCCAGGTAGATCTAGTTTCTTTTGACTGCAGAAGTCTGTCTTTCACACCATCCAGTGTTTAGGCAATACAGAGTATCATCATTAACAGTGAATGGATTGAGAGTGTTCTCCACCTCTGTGATCGTGCTCTTAAGGTATGCATTGTCTTTGGCTATCCTTGATGGCTTTAGTTCCTGTATTGCATCATCCACCAGTGTGATTCCAGCCATTTCCAGGAGACAACTCACAAATGCTCCCCTAAAAGATCTTGTCACTGTCAACCCCATACGAACTGTAACATTCTTTGTAAATGCAGCAATACCCTTTTGGCTGGATGTGGCATCCCTATTCACAGCTTGCTGTAAGGTAATAGCAAATGCACTTCTGGAAAAGGTATTCCGAGTTCTCCGCACAGAGAGTGCACCTGCTTCAAAACTTTGCTTGATTCCAGGATGTGTCATTTCCATATTAAGCAGATTGAGGTGATACAATGACATCCAACGGGCATAGCTTGGCTTGTGAGTTGCAAAGAATATAGGAATCATCGAGCCTAAAGCTTAGATGTAGAGGTCTAGGTCATATGTCCTGCTGGCCCTGTCAAAAAGCATGAATATGTGAACGAGATCAATGTAGAGAAACCAGAACCTAGCAGTAGAGCCATGATGACCCTGACGAATCTGATCACAGAATATACCATATCTTTCCAACAAATTACAAATTACAGCGGACTCCAATAATGTCAAAAAGTGATTGGGGTGATGGGTCTGCAGAAAATGAATTCAACAATGCCATGTATTCATCTGGTATTCCACTTTCTATCAAAAATTGCTTAAAATTCAGAATCTGCAAGGTAAGTGCAAACAGGGGATGGATACGCTTGCATCTGTTAAAATGTTTTCCACCAATGAACCCTCGTACTGAACCATGAGCCAACACATCAGCCAAGCTAAGAACCTCGGTACAACCAGACGATTCAACAATATAACCTAATGCGCTGAAATAGGCCATGGAAATATGAAATGCACCAAAACAAACAAAGATATTGTCAAAGAGAGAGGAATCTTGTGCTTGGTTCTGGAGTGCAGGTTTTGCAATAACAAGGTCACATGTCACTATAGCATATGCCTCACTGCACTCACTTGCAACCTTTTGAGACCTGACCAAAGTTTCTCTAACTACATCCAATCTTGTTGATGGCAGTTCAATATTTTCCATATACCCAATCTACTGCAAAGGGAGTCTGTCCTCTGTGACCAAGAAATTCCAGCCTGCCACATAGGGGTACTGGACATCAGGCAGCAGCAGATTAACCACGTGATATTAATTTTCTTTGCTATCTCCAGGCTGGATTGTGGATCTTGTGAATATTTTTCAAATTCGATCCTCGACAGTGATGGCTTTCTTTTATATGGCATGATTTGTCGCTGAGGCGCATCAAATATTCGTCGTCTTTTCACAGGTACTTGGTCAGTAGTTGCATCAGTATTCGTGGTCCCTTCAGTCTCAGCACCTTGCATCACACCTGCAGCAGGCCTATTCTGGTAGCATATCACAATGGTGTCATGAAGAGTGTCTTTGCCAGATAGGGTTTCTGTCAGCTCGTCATAATTATCCCAAGCAAGACCTGTAGAGAGACCAACTTGAGGTAAAAGCATATCAGGTAAAAGCTGCCCTTCTGCTGTGATTTTTGACGTTATATCCGTCTCAATTGATTCAGCTGTGTGATAACTTACCGCACGACCCTAGTGATTAGGAATTTCCACAACTCTGCGACTACCTGTGAGGCTTTTCATTCCGACTCCCAGACAAAGATGCTTGGATGGTTTTACTCATCCCCGGCTGGTACAGAAAATAATATCCTGGGATAGTGAGACTACCCTTCGTTTTACTTATTCGCTAGGCTTATCTTTATTCTGCAAGACACTGAGAAGTGTGGTAAAAACCAAATGAAGAAGGTCTGGAATTTCTACTTGCTCTTTCTTAAAATCCTCAAGTGACAA
>NW_027172105.1:0-2500 GCF_036898095.1 Palaemon carinicauda | reverse complement strand
AACACTAGCTGAATTGAATATGAACTATATCATTCACTGTATAAATAATTTCTAGTGAATAATCATGTATCGAAGTTTTATATATATATATATATATATATATATATATATATATATATATATATATATATATAAATCACATCTAATCAATTTTTTTTCTAAAATAGAAAATATTTATAATCATCTAAAGGAACCTTTGTAGTTTGTAGGGACAGGCCTTGGACCGGCCGAAAATCGAGTAACGTTTTTTTTTTTTTTTTTTTTTTTTTTTTTTTTTTTTTTTTTTTTTTTTTTTTTTTTTCTTCTCTCTCAAGGGAATGATCACAGAATGAAATAATATTAAATTCACTAGTTTTGTAAATGCTTGTCCCAACAAACTACATACTAGGACGGGGTCGCGATCGCCAGAAAATAAAGATCGTCACCTATCGAGTTTTTCACGGGAAGTTTAACAGAACGAAATAATGAATATAATGAATTCACTAAATTTGTAAAATGCTTGTCTCAACAATCTACATACTAGGACCACTCGGCGCATGAATCACGAATATTATTTTACTGAATTTAACAAAAAAAAAGAAAAAGAAAAAAAAGAATCTAACCCCCAGAATATATCGAAACATCTTAATTATGAGATTTGTATTCTTAGGTGCGATTAAATATTGATAGTGTGTCTTAATTTTACTTCTAAATGAATTGATGGATATGTATGTATATATATATATATATATATATATATATATATATATATATATATATATATATATATATATGTGTGTGTGTGTGTGTGTTCAATTCAAAATACAGAGTATAATCAATCGTTACAAATTGATTTATAATAGAACTAAACACGCATATATATATATATATATATATATATATATATATATATATATATATATATATATATATATGCTATGTGCGTAGATATTTAATCGAAATACACAGTGTAATTGCGAGATTGTTTTATGGCAGATTTAAACACTCAAACACATACTGTATGCACACACACATATATATATATACATACATATATATATATATATATATTATATATATATATATATATATATATATATATATATATATATATATATATATATATATATATATATATCACAGGAAAACGTGATGCTCAGATGCAGAAGAACCACAGGGAAAATGAAAATACGAAATATACGATTAAGTCCTGACTAGTTTCGTGATACTGCGTAGATGTATAATCCGACATACACAGTGTAATTGCGAGATCGTTAAACACACACTAACACACATACTGTATGCATATATATATATATATATATATATATATATATATATATATATATATATATATATTATATATATATACACACACCTTGTAAGTGGCGTAAAAAATATCTTATGAAAGACAAAAATATTCGTAAGAAATTGTTTCATAAAAAAAATATAAACGTTTTTAAGGTTATTTTGTCAATTTTAAGACAAACCTAAAATTTTAAGATTTGGAAATTAACGATAAAACGAGTCAGACCTTTTCCTTTTCGTCTTTGTTTCCTTCACGACTCTCTCTCTCTCTCTCTCTCTCTCTCTCTCTCTCTCTCTCTCTCTCTCTCTCTCTCTCTCTCTCCAGAGCTGCACCCTTTCTTAACTCCCTCCCTTTTGTGAGTGTATGGTACGTTGTGGGGGGGGGGGCGGGGGTCAGGCCAGTCCAAGGCCAATATCCCCATAGGTCATAGCGAACTAAGATATCTAGATATCTATCGGTCTATTTTTAATGTTGTACAGATTTTGTATATATATGCGAGCTAAGACAATTTCATAGTCACTTTTCTCATTTTTTTACAAATATGTATGGCGTACTGTTGGAAATGATTTTTAGATATATTTATGCCGTGAAAAACATTTTCTAAAATATCTATATGTTGTTGAAAATATTTAGGATATATGTATATATATATATATATATATATATATATATATATATATATATATATATATATGTGTGTGTGGGTAGCGTGTTTAACGCTACGCGACCTGTTTTTTTTTTTTTTTTTTTTTTTTTTTTTTTTTTTTTTTTTTTTGATAATCAATAACTACAATTTTAATTCATTCGCGGTATTTTAAACGAAATATTACCTCCGTAAATTCTGTTTTTTTTTTAATCTTATGAGTATTTATAGAGTTTTTATGATCTCGTCTAACTTATTTTTTAATTCATTTACCGTGTTACTGTTCACTGCATCCGTCGAAAGTCTGTACCATTCATTTGCTATTTTGTATATAAAGAGAGAGAAGAGAGAGAGAGAGAGAGAGAGAGAGAGAGAGAGAGAGAGAGAGAGAGAGAGCCATTCTGCTTTTATTCCCCTAACAACGCTCGCATCGCTATATATATATATATATATATATATATATATATATATATATATATATATATATATATATATATATACAGTATATTATATTATTTTCTGAAAACAGTGTTGTAAAATATACTAAGGTACTAAAATAATCTTAGCCA
>NW_027172103.1:55000-85841 GCF_036898095.1 Palaemon carinicauda | reverse complement strand
CCAAGTTTTTTGTAGCTCCTGGATGTGAAAGTTTTCCTGTTAGTTATTATTTGGCCAGATAAACGGGAAAGAAGTTTTAGTGTGGAGATGTTCTCTCTCTCTCTCTCTCTCTCTCTCTCTCTCTCTCTCTCTCTCTCTCTCTCTCTCTCTCATATATATATATATATATATATATATATATATATATATATTTACTCTCTCTCACACACACACACACACACACACACATATATATATATATATATATATATATATATATATATATATATATACATACGCACAATTATGTAGATAAACATATATACCATATGTGTACATATAATATATATATATATATATATATATATATATATATATATATATATATATATATATATATATATATATATTTATGTATAGATATATATATGCCTATATGTGTTTATAGATGTTTAAATTTTACTTAGTCGTTTTACCTGTTCTAATTCTACAATGTTCTCTTAAACAAATATAGTTTTTGCTTTTTTTCATGAATATTCAACATGCTTATTCATACACACGTCTCATTGAGGAATCCTTGCTTTCATCATTATATAACCCTCCTTACGTTGTCCATGCATTTATAAACGTATGATGAAGCCGTAATTTCCAACAATATTTATTACAGATAGAATTTCCCAACTCTCATTACAAAGCTGAGAAAGAAAACAAAGTTTACTGCCATGACAACTTTCTCTGACATATTTCAGTGCTTGAGCTCTAGTATTCCCTTGTTAATTTCTTAGAAAAACAAATAAAAACTGTAAACAACGCTCTGTGATAATATTCGAGTCTTGAAGACAATTTACATCTGAAAGTTGGAGGAATTATTGCTGTGCGAGAAGGCGGCAAGAGAAGATTATTCATTTTTATGGAAACGTCTGATGACAGAGCTGCCAACATAAATGCATGAAGTTAAATGAACACACTGAGATAGTAATAGGTGTGTAAGGATATTTTATTGCAATGTTTGGATTTTTAATCATCTTCATCGCTCCAGAAGAAAATAGAAAAAAAATAGACATTGCAGAATATTTTAATGGAGTTTTCTATTTGAATACATATTTTATTTTCAATCAGTTTTCTTCATGTTCATTTTTAGTCTTACATATCAACTTTCTTTATTCAAATCTTTTATCGTCTTTTGCAATTCCTCCCATAATTCACTAAATAGAATTATAGTCATTTTAGTTACCACCCTTCAATCCAACTACCAAGGTAATAAACCGTCCGTTTTTACATTGCATCGATACATTATTGCTTAAAGATTTAAAGATAACTCTCCATATAGCTCCATAGGATACCACTGAATAGCTACTGATTACTTAGGAGATAAACCAATAGGGATAATATTCGTCCCATCAATCTATCACTACTATTGTGTTCTCGCAATCTCTTTGTTTAGAAAATTTTGTATTTCACGGTTAATATGAAGAAGCTTGACCTAAGGGTTTCCCAAAAATAAGTTAAAAAGGAAATTTGTTTTCGAAGATTATTATTTGTAAACGTGTTTAAGGATAATTGATATTACTTGAGCATGTGAGAAGAAAATTATATTCAATTAGATTTAATGGTATTTAAGAAAATCAAAGATAATGAGACAAATTAGCGCTCTCTCTCTCTCTCTCTCTCTCTCTCTCTCTCTCTCTCTCTCTCTATATATATATATATATATATATATATATATATATATATATATATATATATATATATATATATATATATATATATATATATAGATTATCACTAGTGGTCAAGCTATAACTATACTTTGAAAAGTAAAACTTTAATACAGATCTTTCATATATAAACTATAAAGAAATACTTATGTTAGTCTGTTGAACATTAAAATATTTGCTTTTAGATCGAACTTTTGAAGTTGTACCGATTCAACTACCCGATTAGGGAGATCATTCCGCAACATGGTCATAGCTGGAATAAAACTTCTAGAATAATGTGTTGTATCAAGCCTGAGGATGGATAAGACCTGACTATTTGAATTAACTGCATACCTAGTACTATGAACAGGGTGATACTATCTGGGAATATCTGAATTGTGAAAAATCTCATGCAACATGCATAACGAACAGATTAAACGGCCGTGTCAGAGATTAATATCTAGATCAGGAATAAGAAATTCAATAAAAAGGTAACAGACTGATACAAGCACATCCAGGCAGAAACAAGTTATCATTTTAAGGGGAAAACGATTATGACAACGTACAAAAAACAGAAATAGCGTTACAGTGTACGAGCACGGGATACGCATGCAGTACTATATATATATATATATATATATATATATATATATATATATATATATATATATATATATATGTATATATATATATATATATATATATATATATATATATATATATATATATATATATATATATATATATATATATATACAGTATATATATAAATATATATATTTTAAATATATATATATATATATATATATATATATATATATATATCATCATCATCATCATCATCATCATCTCCTCCTACGCCTGTTGACGCAAACGTCCCTAGTTACAAATCCGCAGTCATCTCTATACTGAACTTTTAAATTGATACTTCTCCATTCGTCATTTCCTACTTCCCGGTTCATAGTTCTTACCAATAGACCTGAGTCTTCCACCACTTCTAGTGCCTTGTGGAAGCTAGTTAAAAGTATGGTGAACTAATCTCTCTTGAGTGCAAGGAGCATGCCCAAACCCTCTCCTTATACCCCTCACCAAGATCTAATCCACATATGGCACTTGAGTAATCTCTCTCATAGTTTAAATTCTAATCCTGTCCTGCCATTCAACTGCCAATATTTCTGAGGGCTCTCTTCTCAAACCTACAAAATCTATTGGATATTGTTTCATTGTCATACCACAAGGCATGCCCATACAGTAACACCAATCTCGCTAAACTGATGTATACCCTGATTTTTATATGTAAATTCAGGCGATTTGAATTCCAAGTTTTAATTAACCTAGCCATTGTCTGATTTGCGGTTTTCAATCTTTCATAAAGCTTCAATTCTAGAGACCCTGCATTAGAGATAGAGGCCCTAAATATTTGAATGGTTATAATTCATTTATCCTTTCTCCATCCAATGATATTCATCTTCCAATGCCTATCCCGTTCTCCTCATCTCTGTCTTTCTTCTATTTCTCTTGAGCCCAACTTCATGCGATATTTCATATATTCCTGTAAACAAATTTTGCAAATCCTGTGGCGATTTGCTAATAAGGGCAGCGTCATCAGCATACTAGAGGTCAGCTAATTTCCTGTTCCCAATTCAGTCCAATCCTTCTCCGACATCCCCAACTTTGCATGACCAAATCCATGAGGAGGAAAAACAACATTTGTGATAATACATTACCTTAATTACTCCACTGTTCAATGAAAATTCATTTGATAGGTTTCCATTAATATTAACTTTGCATTTAGTATGCTCATGAACAGACTTACACAAATTTACATAAATAAGAGAAACTCCTTAAAAACGCTCGGCTACATGTCTTAAAATGAAAATTTGATGTGTGCAACTTCTACCTTTTCTATATCCTGATTGTTCTTCTCTCTGCTTTTCATCAATATTTCTCTCTAGTCTCTTTAAAATGAGAATACTATATATTTCTTATGAAAACTGGCGTAAGTGTGATGCCTCTGTAATTAGTGCAATCAGTCTGATCTCCTTTTTTCACCATTGTCACCATCACTACTATCTCTCATTCATTAGGTTTTCCTCTTCAGGCCACATTCTTCAAAATAATCTTGTAAGCATTATGGGAGTCACTTCACTTTCGGTCAATATCATCTCAGTTATTACATCGTATTCAGGTGAACTCCATATCTTTAGTTTGTTTTTAATGATAACTTCGATTTCAAACACACCGAATTCATTCATGGGCACATCAAGGTCTTCTTCAGCTTCAGGTATACAAATCAAATTTTTCCCTTCATATCTACTATTCATGACCTCACTAAAGTGTTCAATTCAGCGGTGCCTTTCTTTTTCTAAACCTGTTATAACAGAGATTCCTCTTCCTTTTTTATGGTAATATGCTTCTTGTTCTTTGCTCCAGTAGAGATTTCAATGATAATGCTATGAACAATTCTTACACCATAGAATCTCTCTGAATTCATAGCTCTGTCAGCTCCATCTGCTTTCCTGTTTAAATATTCTCTCCAGTTATTCCTGGCTCTCATTTGACTTCACTGTAAATACTGGAATACTTAAAATGCTCTAATTTGTAACTTTAATCACTTACTCAAACATTTTCAATAATTTATTTCTGTCTTTGTCTTCTTTTTAGCATTTGTGTTATATATATATATATATATATATATATATATATATATATATATACATATAATATATATATATATATATATATATATATATATTATATATATATATATATATATATATATATATATATATATATATACATTATATATATACATATATATTTGAGTTTATATATATTCATGTATATAAATAGATAGATTGATATATACTTTTAAACACATGTGTGTGCGCCCGTATGTATATCTACACGCATATATATATATATATATATATATATATATATATATATATATATATATATATATATATATATATATATATATACATGAATGAGTAATATTTATTACATTTATAACACTATTTTAATATTATCTCTATGATATCATGATACTAGGATTCATATCGATCTAAACATAGCAGATAAGTTTTAAAGTACATATAAGAACATAATATTCAAGTAATAAGGAATACTGAATAGATTTGCTTGTAGCAAAGACAATATCTAAGATTATGTATGTCTAAACAGATACATATACATAAATAAGGAATAAGGGCGAGGGTGAGAGAGTGAAAGAGAGCAAGAATGAGGGAGACTGGCAAAAAGCGAAAGTCAGGATGAGGGCGGGGGAGAGGGAAAAAGAGTGAGGGTGAAAGAGAGGGAAAGATTGAGAGTGAAGGAGAGGGAAAGAGCGAGGGATAGAGAGAGTTAGAGGAAAAAGGAAATAGAGCATAGGCAAAGGGAGAATAGAGGAAAGAAAGGGAGAGGGAAAGTTAGCATGGGAGAGTGAAAAAGAGCTAAGAGAGAGAGAGAGAGAGAGAGAGAGAGAGAGAGAGAGAGAGAGAGAGAGAGAGAGAGAGAGATTCTTTAAGGAACATTTTCTCATCCTTCATCTCAGACGAGTCTTTTCCCCACAATCCTCGTCTGATTTATGGCACCTTTCAGCTGGCTATAAATCACACTCAAATACTGATTCCTCCCTTTGGTCATCTCCCTACGTTTTCCTGAAGTATTTCAGGGAGACATTGAATGTGACTTAATAACTGACGTGGCACCAAATACATTTATTATTTTATTCATTTTTATAAAGTAACGAAGAGTTCTTTAGGTGATCTATGTTGATATTCTATTTAGAGTTTATAAAATTATTTTCTTGTTTTATTTATTAATGTTAATTTGGATGTAATGGAAATTTTATACTGTATTAATCGTTGCTAAGAATTATTTAGATGTAATCGAAACATTATATGATATTACTCGTTACTAGATTTTATTTTTATGTTATCGAGGCTTTACACAGTCAAGTGGTATCTAAAGTTTCTAAGTAAATGCGTTGTGGTGTTATTTCTAGTTAGATTGGGAACATTGTGATATAAAGAATATATATCAATCACCTGATAGTGAAGTTTTGGGACATGTAGTTACGAGGAGAAAACCAATGATATCAAAGGATACTTTGGATACTATAAAAAAGAAGACTAAGACAGAAATTGATTGTTGAAAGTCTTCAAGGAATTAATGAAAATTACAAGGTAGATCATGGTAAGTATTGCAGTATTGATAGTGATGTCAAAAGAAAAGCCAGGTTTGAATGGAGAGAATATTTACACAGCAAAGCAGAGGAGGCTGACAAAGCTATGAATTCAGGGAGTGGCTACGGTGTAATAATTGCTCATAAAATTATTAATGAAATCTCTACAGGGGCCAAAGAAGAAGAAGCATATACTAATCAAAGATAGTTGGATCTGTTATAACAACAGAATATGAAGAAAGACATCGTTGGATGGAACACTTTAGTGAAGTTATGAATAGTAGATATGAAGGAAGTTAATCCATTGATATACCTGAAGCTGATGAAGACCTTGAGGTACCCACGATTAAATTCGAGGCTATCATTGAAAAACTCATGAGATGTAAAGCCCCTGCATAACATTGAATAACTGCTGAGATGATATTGGCCAAAAATTAAGTGACTCCCAGAATACTTATAAGATTATTTTTCCGACTGTGGCGTGAAGCAGCAAAACCTAATGAATTTTAGCTAGGCGTGTTGGAGAAAATGGCAAAAAAGGAGATTGACTGATTGAAATAATTACAGAGGCATCAAAATTACGTCACCTGTCATGAAAATATATAATATGCTTATTTTAAAGAGACTAGAGAGAACGATTGGTGAAAAGCTAAGAGTTGAACAAGAAGGATTTAGAAAAGGTAAAAGTTGAACAGGAAGGATCTAGAAAAGGTAAAAGTTAAACAGAACAAACTGGCATTTTAAGATATGAGGTACATCAATATGTACAATAGAGAAATCAAATTTCAATAGCATTCATGGACTATGAAAAAACATATGATAGTGGACCTGGCCAATAATGTGGAGAGTCCTGCGTTATAATGGAGTTCCTCTCAAATATGCAAATTCGATTTAGTTTGTGCAAGAGGATAGCAAATGCAAAGTTAATATTAGTGTAGTCCTATAAAAAAACAAATTTCCAGTGAACAGTAGATTTCTCAAAGGAAATGTGTTTTCAGCTTTGTTGCTTATCGTACTCAAGGATATTATAACGCCGAGATCATAAAGTTTGGGGATGGTGAAGAAGGATTGGACTGGATTGGTAATAAGAAATTGAATGACCTAAAGGATCCTGATGACGCTGTCCTTATTAGAAAAACTACCCAGGACCTGCAAATCTTGTTCACCAGAATGCATGAAATATCACATGACGTTGAGCTCAATACAAAAAAAAAAAAAAATAGGAATGATGAGAATGGGATATGCAATGGCATATCAAATATCATTTGAAGGAAAAAGGATCAATAGGGTAGAATCATTTAAATATTTAGGAACATTGATCACTAATACAGAATCTTTGCAATTTGAGTTTAATGAAAGACTGAAAAAAGCAAATAAGACAAGGGCTAGGTTAATCAAAATTTGGGAATCGAATCGCTGAAATTGCAGATAAAAGTCAGGCTAAATATCAGTATAGTAAGATCACTTTTTACCGTATGGACCTGGTTCGTGGAATAACAATGTTATAATATCCAAAAGATTTTGTATTAAGAACAATGCCCTAAGAAGAATATTGGGAGTTAAATGGAAGGACATGATTAGAAATTATATTATTAGAGAGATTACTGTAGTTCTATATGTGGATGAGATCATGGTAAGGGGTAGACGGAAATGGCTTGGGAATGCTCTTCTCACTCCCCAAGAGAGATTAGTTCACCAAACTTTCAACTGGGCTACACAAGGCACTAGAAGAGATGGAAGACTTAGTTCTATGGGGCTGAGGACAATAAAACGGGAAGTAGGAGAGGATCATCCTTATCACTAACAAGCTAGTAAAAGGATCATCTTTAACTAGTGAGTAACTGAATATTCGCGAGTTTACAAACTTAACTTTGTTTTGATATTTTCTTTTTCTTTATTTTTTTATTGAGACAACACCTGCAGCATATATCGTTCGACAGCTGAAGACCACCATCGTGCTCTGCAATGGCAGAAAGGGGTTCTTCCCCTATCCCCACCTCCTCCCCTCGAACAAGAGTGGAGAAAGGTAGGATAAAGAAAACCCAGATGCCTTACTTTGAGGGGCCATAAAAAGCTCCCCCAGTCTCCTGCAATGGAACCAGTCCCTGGAACTTCGACGGACCACCCAGTGAAGACCCCAGATCGCCCACCAGCTACCCAAGATGATGTTGAGACTGAAAATAACCCCTCTTAAGAACCACCTTCACAAACAGCAACAACTGGAGACTCCAAGTTCGGGCTTACTCCAGGACCCAGCATTACATCCTATGCTGCCATAGTAGCCATGGAGGCTAGCAATCCTCACCTCAACATGACTGTACGTCCCAATCGCAGGTGACAGTTGGTCATAACAGCAAAAGATGAGCCAACAAAGACCTACCTTGAGCAGCAAGAAAACGTACTCAAACTTATCATCAACGAAAGGCCCACCACCATTATTATTGTGTATGACCTCGACCTTCCACTAGAGCCTGTGCTCCAACATCCCTCCATCATCACTGTCAAGAGATGTGGAGGGAAAGCCGGAGGATGATCCTACAAATTGGAGGCCGTCTACAAAGGATCTCGCCCTCCTCACCTCTCCTTCGGCCTTTGGGGCACATTCCACACCAAGGAATACTTTAAGGAGCCACTTCGATGCTTCCGGTGTATGAAGTTTGGCCACCACAAAACCCGCTGCACAGGTCCAGAGATCTTTGCAGACAACACCCCACTGCCCACCGTATTGCCAGGCATAAAGCAGGGCACAAAACCATCGCTCGCTGCCCTAACTGTGGAGGATCCCATCATGCTTGGCATGATAGATGTCCCCACAGACTTCAGCGAATTGCAGACCGCCAGGGAGCAGACCGCCAATACAACCTCTATCCACGTCAGCAGCGTCGAACGCAACCACCTCCAACTAAACATAACCCTCCACCATCCAACCACCCCTCCCAACAAAATCCTAACCCTTCCAGACATGCCATTCCTGAACCTTCCTCTCCACCATCTCGCCCTCCAGCACCTAAACCTCAACGTCCTCCCAAACCTCCTCCTAAAGCAAAAAGATCCCCAACCCATACTCCTCGCACTCCCTCACCTTTAAAACTTACCTCTCCAGCCAATTCTCCCACTGTCACCCAGCCAAAAAAAAACAGAACCCAACCCATCCTCCTCTGCACATATCACTCACACACCCAACATTTCCCACTCCTTAAAAGAATTTCCTAACCTACCCAGCTCCACCGTCACAAGCAAATCTAGCGCCTCACGCCCCTCCAAATATCCTTCAAATATTGACAGCAGTGAGTACGACCTTCCTGCTTGCCCTATGGATGCTCTACTAGCAGCCATCAGCAGCATCCTTCGCAACTTCTTGCGATCCCGCAAAATCAAATTTACACAGGAGTCTCTTGATGACTTTGTGTTTGACAACGCCGCCAAGGAACTAAGATCTCTATTCCCTTCATAGTTCCTCCTGCAAATGAATCTAATACAACCACTTGCAACAACCAAAACACCCAAGTGAAAGTGCTCCAATGGAATATTTTCGGACTTCGAAACAAGCTTGCATTCCTCCAGTCTCAAATCTCAGTGCAAGACCCTGACATTATCATACTGCAAGAAACTCTGCTTAATAAGCACATACCATTTACGTTCTCAGGATACAAAGTATACACAACGTATCCATCACCAACAACAAGAGGACTGACCACCCTTATCAAAAGCAGCATCCCCTCCAAACTACTACCAAGCATAGACTGTGGGACAGAGGCAGAGAATCTTAGTGTCCAGATATCTCTGCTAGCCACGACGCCAACAGTCCACAACATCTACAAGTCCCCAGCAAAAAGCATCAATGCGGAGGCACTCTTCGCAGCAGCCTCCGACGATGACTCAATTATTGCAGGCGACTTCAACGCTCATCATCAGTTCCTGAACTCAATATCAGAAACAAATCAAACTGGCAGACACTTGCATGCCCTACTGCAAGAATATCCTGATGTAGCACTGCTCAACAACGTCACAGAAGCCACCCATCTAAAAGGAGGTCACCTAGATCTCCCCTTCTTATCCAGTGCCATAAAAAGAGGAGCTAAATGGCAACTACATCCTGTACTAATCAGTGATCACTTTGCCATTGAAGTTAAACTCGAATTGCAGAAATACCCCCTCCTCCTCCACCCCCAAAAAGGTGGAACCCAGAGTTTGCCAACTGGAAAGAATTCGAAACAGCTATTACAGAGTGGGCTCTGGAATACATAAAAAACCCGCACAATGATATCTCCACCCTATCAACCAACTTCAGCAAACAACTAAAGGTAGCAGCCAGTGTATCCTTGCTACAAAAAAAAAAAAAACTTTGAGAAGAAACATACTGATGCCTAGTACTATAACAGTCACATCAAAGAAATGAATGCTAGAATAAACAGAACCAGGAAACTTCTCAGAAGACACAGAACTGATGAGCTACATAATTTACTTGTAGAGATCATCAAACATTCTGTGCAAGTATCACTGGAAGTAAAACTAGACAAATGGTACTCATGGTGCAACGAGGTCAACTTCAGCACATCCCTAGCCAAAATATGGGGCTGGTTTAACAAAGTCTCTGGGAAGTACAACACACCCAGAGTCACACACCCAGACCCATTACCTAATGCCAAGAGGATTGCTAACAACTTTGCGGACAGAGCAAAGAGCACCAATCAACCTCTGTAAACTATTAACAGGCAGAGAACACTGCTCCCAATTAGGAACAACATAACTGAAGCCGCCTGCAACATGGTAAATGATACTGATCACCCCTATACCATGGAGGAACTAAATACGGCCCTCGCAAAAGGCAGGAAGGACATTGCCCCTGGAGCCGACCTCATCACATAAAGCATGCTGAGGAACATGGGAAATCATGCTAAATTGGTCTACTTGCATTTGATTAACAGGACACACACCGAGAGACTACTTCCAACCACATGGAACCAGCAAGACAGCAAACCAATTCCAAAACCGAAGGAGCCAGACACCTACCGACCTATAACTTTGATAAGTGCACAGAGAAAGTAGCTGAGAGAATGGTACTCAACAGACTGCAGTGGAAAATAGGCCAACCACATCATCGCCTATATGCCTACAGAAGCGGCATAGGCACTCAAGAATACATTACAGATGTCCTCTAAACAATTAATGAAAAAAAAGCCTTTGTCATATTCGTTGATCTCCAGAAAGCCTTTGAGCTAGCCAGCTCACCAGCTATACTCTTCACACTTGTTGAAAAAAGAGTGAAAGGACACTTACTGGCCTGGACTCGAAACTACACACGAAACCGAGAAGCCAGAGTCACTTTCCAAGGAAAAACCACCGAGTTCATCCCCCTAGAAAACGGTACACCACAAGGAGGCATACTTAGCCCCCACCTTTTCAATCTACTAATGGATAACTCAGCCACTTTAAAAATCCCAAATGGTGTGGAAATCTTCATATATGCCGATGATATATGCATAGTATGTCCAAATAAAGCTCATGCTAGAAATATCACTCAAAAAGCACTTGACATGATCCAAGCCAAATGCAATGATCTTGGCCTAAAGATCAATACCACCAAAACAAAAGCAATGGCTATAAAACATTCGCAAAACCCTCAGAACTTCACACTGAGGGGTGAGGACATCGAATGGGTGAGTCAATTCATGGACCTTGGGGTAATCATTAGCAAAACCCTATCACCAGCCAATGAAGTAACCTACCTCAGAGAGAAGACAAAAATTTGTCTATCAGCCATAAAACGAATGACCTCCCTTAAACAAGGAGTATCAAACAACCTCCTAAGACTGTTTTATCTACAAGCAATTCGATCCCATATCGATTATGCAGCACCCACACTCACTGCATGGACTGACACTCAAAAAGCATCATTAAAAGTAGTTCAAAACAATACCATGAGACTCTTAGTGGCTCTCCAATGTGGACAAGACTCTGCTTACTTAGAGCAGAAACCAACCTAATTCCCCTGTCAGCCCGGATTGACATCAGGAATAGCAGCATTATATTCAAGTCAATCATCGCAGACAGAAAAAGCCCACTCAACAATAAAATAAAAAGGCTTCTAGCTCTTGCTGATGAACTGGATCCACCAAATTCCCATGCAAAGAAACTACTGGATACACTCAGAAGAATGCAGGTGCAAAATGAGGCTCACAAAACCAAGGGACAACATAAGCATGATGGCTACATCCCTCCTGTACCTTGGGCTTGTGATCTTATCCTACCAGCAGCAAGCCAGAGCAACTTACTGTAGCTACAAAAAAATGCAATCAAGAACACACCTGCACCTCACACCTATTATACAGATGGATCAGTAGACCGTGCAATCCCTGCAGCTGCTACTGCAGTTATCTCTACATCAGGATATAAAGAAAACTGGAGACTTTCCAACCATGCCTCCACACTGCAAACTGGACTAGTGGCCATTGCAAAAGCTCTAGAACACTCTGCCAACCAACTAGACGGGAACACAACGATCCATACAGATTCCAGAGGAGCCATTCTGGCCCTCAGCAACAAGGAACCTACAGAGAATGTCTACCTCATCACTGTAATTCAATTCTTAGCCTTACTCCACCAAAGAAACAATAGGCAAGTTACCTTGAATTGGATTCCAATACAAACAGGAATCTCTGGCAACGATGAGGCTGACCACCTAGCTAAATCGGCCTTAATGTGCCAAACCATTAGCATTACTCTGCAACCGTCATTAAAAATCATCAAAAATAAAATGGCCGCCTACTGCATCATCCAAAAGACTAGTGAAGTAAGGAGAGCCTTCCTAGATGGATCAAGATCTGCAAAGTGGTATATTGAAGCTACAAACATATTAACACACCCAATTGCAAGACAAACGCCTCGCCAGGACGCAGTTATCATCGGCAGACTGCGATTGGGATATCTATGCAACTGGCAAATCATCTTGGATAATGGCGAAGACCCTGCAGCACAGCATAGACCAATAAGACCATGCAAGTACTGTAATCACGACACAGAAGAACCTTTACAGCACTGTCTACAGCAATGTCAGGAAACAAGCCTGCTTCGGCAGGATCTTAATCCCAACACTCCTGCAACTGCAACAGCAATTGTCAAGTATATAATTGACAATCATAACACCCTCTCAGCCTTTCTCCGCAGCTACCCTCCACCGAGATAACGTTGCAACAAAGCCAACGAGAAATCTAAGCGGCAAATAAAGAGAAACCTTCTTATCCCCCCTGCAATTTCTATGCAGGGAGCAGAACGATTGTTGGCGGCTGAGGACAACAACTCGCGCTCCTTATAAGGAGGCAGTTTTGTCTTCCCATCCTGTTTTCAGTCTGGAAATGGGGTCGGAGTCGTCGGCGGTCGTTTTGACTTCCAACATATCTTTCTCTCCTCTTAGCTATCTCCCCTGCTGGAGTCAAAACGGGTGCTGGCGGCTGAGGGCAACAACTCGTACTCCTTATAAGGAGGCAGTTTTGCCTTCCCGTCCTTTTTCCAACGCTGGAACTAGGAACGGAGCCGTCGGCGGTCTTTTTGATATCGAACACCTTCTTCACCTTCAATCTCCTTTCTTTTTTTCAGTTCAGGCATCCCTACAAACCACCTTTGTAAGTCTCAATAAATAAAACCATAAGTAACCTTTATTTTTACCTTTTTTTTACTTATTCACAGGTACAGGAATTTTTTATTCCACCCTATCTCTACTACTAAAACTGCTATAATTCCCTCTTTTCAGCTATCTCCCACTCAGCTGAAATCTCACACTATCCCTCTATCTCACAACTTAAGCTTAAACCACCACAAAGTTTTTTACTTCACCTATATCAACTTCTCCAACTACAAACTTTTCAACTCCTTCCCGAGCTCTCCTACTTATCGGGACTTGCTGCTATAATTCTTTTACTCCAACTAAGACTGAAGCCAGTGGGCTCATGGGAAGGCATCCCCTTCCCACAGTCAATTACTCCTTTCTCAAACAACCCATCAAAACCCAAAACCTATCCCAGTATCCTAAAATAAATGTTGCAGAATATCTCCCTCCCAACTTCCTATCTCAATATGTCCTACTTAAACACCTACGGGCTGCAAGATTGCAAAAGCCCGTGTCTGGGAAAAAGGGCCAAGCAATCTTCAACAGCAACAACATAGGAGAGGATGAGTGGAGAAGTTTTGATTTGAAAGCTCAAGATAGAGACAAATGGTGAAATCTAAACGAGGCCCTTTGCGAAAATAGTTGTGGGAGGAGATGATGATGGCGATAATGTTGATGATGATATATATATATATATATATATATATATATATATATATATATATATATATATATATATATATATATTTATATATAAATATATATATATATATATATATATATATATATATATATATATATAAATATATACATATATATATATATATATATATATATATATATATATATAAAAGTATATATATATATATATATATATATATATATATATATAAAAGTATATATATATATATATATATATATATATATATATACATATATATATATGTACATATATATATATATATATATATATATATATATATATATATATATATATATATATATATATATATATATATATATATATATACATATATATATGTATATATATATATATATATATATATATATATATATATATATATATATATATATATATATATATATCATGTTCATGGAGTAACACTGATCTCACTAAACTGATATAGTCTGATTTTTATGTGTAATTTTAGTCGATTTTATTTCCAAATTTCACTTAACTTAGCACTTTCTAATTAGCTTTTTTTTTTAATCTTTCACTAAACTCTAAATCGAAAGGCCGTGTATGGAGATCATAGTTCCTAAATACTTAAATCCTTCTACCTCATTAAACCTTTTTCCTTCCAATGCTATTTCATCTTTAATTGCATACTCCATTCTCATCATCTTCGTTTTTCTTCTATATATTTTCAGCCCAACCTCGTGGTTTCTGATAAGCAAGCAATGCAAATCCTGTGGTGTTCTGCTAACAAGGACAGCATCATCAGCATACTCTAGGTCTGCTAAATTAATATAACATATCCAGTCCAATCCTTATCCTTCATCTCTAACTGTTTTACTCATTACAGAATCCATATGGAGGATAAACAACATAGGTCACAACACATTCCCTTGGAGTGCTCCACTGTTCACTGAAAATTCATTAAGATTAACTTTGCACTTGCTCTGGTCATAAACAGACTTAATCAAATTTACATATTTAAGAGGAATTCCATAATAATGCATGACTCTCCACATAATTGGCCGATGCACACTATAAAAGGCTTTTTCATAATCCGCAAATACCATATATAGGGGATTTCTATACTCTATGCATTGCTGTACAATATGGAAACTTGGTCAGTGCAACTTTTCTAAATCCTGCTTGTTCATCTTTCAGCTTTTCATCAATATTTCACTCCAGTCTCTTTAGAATAAGCATACTATATATTTTCAAAAGAACTAATTTAAGTGTTATGCCTCCGCAATTATTGCAATCGGTCAGGTGTCATTTTTGGCCTTCATCGCCAACACTCCTTGCTCTAATTCATCAGGTTTTGCCTCTCCCTTCCACATTCTACAAAATAATTTTGTGAGTAGTCTGGGACTCACTTCATTTTTGGCCAGTAGCATCTGGCCAGTTATTCCATCGTACCCTTGGGCTTTCTATATCTATATATTTTTTAGGGTAGTTTCAACTTCAAACACACTAAATTCATTCATGGGAACATCAAGGTCTTAATCAGCTTCAGGTACATCAATCAAATTATTCCCTTCATATCTCCTATTCCTAACCTCACTAAAGTGTTCCATCCAACGTTGTTTTCAATCATCTTCTATTACTATAAGAGAACCATCTCTTTTTTATGGTATATGCTTCTTCTTCTTTGCCCCAGTCAAGATTTCATTAATAATTCTATGAATAAATCTTACAACATAGCCAGTTCCTGAAATCATAGCTTTGTGTATTCAGATATCGCTGGCTTTTTTTTTCTTTTTTTTTTACCTCGCTATCAGTACTGGAATACTTAGCTTGCTCTACCTTGTAATTTTCATGACTTCCTCGAAAACGTTCAATAATCCATTTCTGTCTTTGTCCCCTTTTTATAGTATCCCAAGTATCATTTGATATCCATGGCTTTCTCCTTATAAAACTGTCTGATATATGTTCTTGATATCACACCATTGTTCATTGATTGTCTGTTCTTCGTCTCTTAATGTGTCCAAGACTTGAAATAGATTCCTATATTCAATTTCAAATGTTTCTCTGTGATCTAAAATCTTAGTTGTATCAGACATAGGTATTCTATCTATCTTTCTGTTGGATGCTTTCAGTTTTAATTTCAGTGTAGAAAAGAAGAGCTGGTGATCACTACCAATATCTGCACCTCCAGAGCTTCTTAAATTTCTAATTGTCTTCCTTCTCTTTTCATTAATAGCAATGTGATCTACCTGAATTTTGTAATAGCCACATAGTGAAATCCATTTATTCTTGTGAATGTTCTTGTTTTGAAAGAGATTACCTCCAATGACCAGATTTCTTGCTGAACAGAAAACTATGAAATATTCTCCATTTTATTTTGCAACATCGCAAGGACCCTCGACACAAATCATATTCCCTATCCCTTGATAATTTCTTCCAACTTTAGCAATGAAGTTGCCAATCATAATTTTCATATCACTCTCTGGGATCTCATTTATTACACTCTGCAGCTCTTCATAGTACTCTTCTTTCCTTTCTTCAAGGGAATCATTTGTTGGGGCATAGAAAAGTATAAAACTAATATTGCACTGCTTCGATTTTAACTTTGCTAGTAACAGCTCTCCATTCCGTTAGTACCTTTTCTGCTCTTTGTGTTATCATCATTCATACACCATCTCTTCCAACTTCATCTGATTTTCCTGAGTATATACATATATATATATACATTTATATATATATATATATATATATATATATATATATATATATATATATATATATATATATATATATATATAGATATATAGATATATATATATATATATATATATATATATATATATATATATATATATATATATATATATAACGTGTTTCACTTACTGCCCGATGCAACTTCCCAATCTGATTCATGGTACTAACATTTAAAATTGCCTATTTTCAATTTTGCTTTAGCATTTATAAACCGGGAGATTCTAAGCACCACGCTACGTCCAGGACTGGGGGCCATTTTATCATCTCCTCTTTTCATGACTGACTAAATCCATAGAGGATTCATTGGCTATATACATCAAAGGATAACCAGTTTCTTGTGATACGCAGAGCCTATCTAGCTAAGGAAAGTGACCCCTGCCGGTCCATACCAATCGAAAATATAGATATGTGTATATTTATGATTGAATATATATATATATATATATATATATATATATATATATATATATATATATATATATATATATATATGTGTGTGTGTGTGTGTGTGTGTGTGTATGTGTATACCTGGTGTGTATATATATATATATATATATATATATATATATATATATATATATATATATATATATATATATATATATATATATATATATATATATATATGTATATATGTATAAGTGTGCTACTTTTGTAAGCACACATTGAGTATGTGTTGTTTAAGATGTTAAGGCTGGATAACGAAGTTCATCTTATTAGCTTTAAAAGTATTTATTCTCTAAAAACAACAGAGTTAAAAATCTCCATCATAGGAGGGAGCTGGTTAGGTCGGATGACCAATTCTGGTGAAGTATAGATATGAACTGATTAAATTATCGATATCACAGATATCGTATGGTTAGTTGATGTAGCATTTTAAACACAATGTGGAAACTTCCATTCTTTCTCGGAAGACACCTGCATCCGGTGACATGACAATCTTTCACACACTGATGCATTGGTGTTGACATTTAAGAAAAATGTTACATTGCCGAGACTGCATAGTGCATCCTGTTTATGATTTTACATGACTACAGCAAATCTCACGGCTAGCATCTTCATCCAAAATGACATATTACGTCATGTGTTTTAAACATGTAATAACAATTATTTCATTTATTACATTAGCTCGGCCAGCTATCTCAATTTTTTCAAAAAAAAAAAATTTAACAACAAGCCAAAACATGTTTACTAGGCGTGACTGGATATGTGTATTATTCTTTGTTTAACTTTAGCCATAAGCAAACGAGGATGAATGTCCAAATAGGCACATCAAAAAATAGTAACAATAATGCATATGAAAAGATATTACCAAAGCAAAGAAAAAAAAATGCATGATAAATACAGATCTTATATATGGTACATTGCTAGCAAATAATCATATGATACCCAAAAAAATACTGACATACATATGATTCGGTAACTTGTTAAAGAATAATTGTGACCTTTGTCAGAAACATAGATTAACATAGTACGGTAACTAATAAAAATATTTGTTACCTTTGTAAAAATTCAATTTTTTTAGTGCACAAACACGAATTCCTGGTACGTACACGTACCATGGTTTCGTACATATATATATATATATATATATATATATATATATATATATATATATATATATATATATATATATATATATATATATATATATATATATATATATTTATATATAGGGCTGATATATTTTATTAGATGCCCATAGATTCTGTTAATTTTATTTTTTTTTCTCTTTTCTTTTTAACATTCCGGCTTATATATTTTATTAGATGCCGAGAGAAAAAATGATTTATATTTTTTTAATTGTATTTTTTTAAAATGTATTTTTAACCATGCAGTTCAAAAATTTCCTCATTTACATATTACTAGCGTACTAACAGCTTTTCTTACAAACTCAAATTCCAACATTTTACTCCTTTATCGAATGAGGTGGCCACTTCAAACGGCTTTAAACTGAATTAAATAAGGTGTTTTGTCTGGACATGGCGAAACGTTCTGTTTTAGCTTCCTGCTGTACCGTAACCTACGCCAAACAAGGATGTTCACGGTGATAAATATCATCACCGTGATACCCAGTCCTGCTAGTAGTATGGGGTGAAGAATTTCCTTATAAGTCGGTGACAGGTGGTCCATTTCGGTTAATTTCATCAACCGCTTGGCTACTTGTTGGTTGTACGGGAGAGGTAGTGCTGGCATTGTAGAGGTCAACGTGAAGTTCGCGAAGTAGGCTCGTTCTCTGATGAGTGTCCTTAGACCAGTCACTATGGAATTAGGGGAAGTCCCGATACAACCATCTACTGCAACAAAGATTTGGGCGAAAGACGTGGATCCGTCAGGGCATGACACATAGAAGCTGTCCTTGTCGTATCGTATCCACGAGCCATTGTTCAGTCTGCAATTGAACTCATTTTTGTCAAAGGGATAAAGCTTATCCAGACAATTTTCACTTGTATGGGAGAGAGCACCGTCTAGCACTATACCTAACTCGCATGAATCCATTAAGTTTTTATGGAATTCAAATGAGTCAGCTGTACATATTTTCCTATCCATTGCGTCTGAACAGTGAGTTAATTGATTTAAGTCTTTAATGACCGTATATGTTTCCTTGTCTGGGGAAATCAATACTGTCCTGTCAAACTGGATATTACTGGATTTGAGTGATTCGTCATGAAAGTCGGAAATGGTGTTATCCTGTAAGATTGCCAGGCATCAGAAGAATCAAAGGGAATTGTAATCCTAATCTTGTTATTATCAACGTTTACTGTAATTAGGCTGTAATAAAATTCTAACCTACGTTCGCCTAACAAAGGAACATAGCCTAGTTTATCCCTTCCGTTCTCTAGAATTAACTTTAAGTAATTTATAGGTAACGAATGGGGCGACAGTACACCTTCAGTTGCTAACGTGATAGCTTCTACATAATCCTTGGATTTCTCAATGAAATGTGCAATTCTGTTATGTATGTGATCTATCTTTGAATGATAATACGTTAACGTTGCCAACAAATCCTGTACTTCCATAATCTGAATGATATTATTTGAATGTTCATTTACTAAATCCATAATTTGATTGATTGAAGCTAACTAATTCCTTAGTTCTGACATAATCAATTCATCTTCATGAGTCAAGAACTCAATTTTCTTATTTTGATTACTAATCTTAAGACGATTGGAAATTCCTAAACCTAAACTTGCAACAGACCCAAAGATGTTTAATGCAGCATAAATAAACGGATTTCGTCTTTCTTTATGTTCGTGTCCACAGTTCACATCAAAAGGTCATAAGCCAAAGATCCTGTCTCGTAAGTCTTATTTTTCAAGTCATCAGATAGCATCTCTGCAACTTTTAATGTTGATCCAAGCAAACTCTCTGTAGTCAAATGAAAATGTCTTCTATGCAACTCATCCAATGAGGCAGAAAACCTTGAAATGGCGGTTCTTAAGCTAGTGACATCATTCTCTTGAAGAAAAATTGCTTGCATATGCACTTCTACAACTACGTTGCTTGATGTAATAAAAATGTCTTCTTGTCTTTCAACTATAGTGCCATATTTAAAATCTATACTTTTAGTTTTAGAGCTCATCCCACACGAGAAAAATGTCTGAGCGAACAATATCACTCCCAACAACAAAAAATTCATCTTGGAAACCTGTAATGAGAAAAATATATGTAATTACTCCTGTATTAAGAAGAAAACTTTTAATTACATAAAATAAAAAAAAATTTCCCTCACTTCTTTCCCTCTCTTTTCTTTTTTCTTTTTAATTTCTTATGTGAGCCAATGGTACTATTCTCTCATCCGTGGGTTGGGATACGTTTTGAACCTTAAACCTATTGGCTGTTAATGTTTCCAAAATGTTAAATGGGCCTTCAAACTTAGGTGTTAGTTTATAATTGAGTCCTTTGCGCACATTGATTTGTATATAAATGTTATCACCCACGGTATATGTTTTAGTTGGCTTCGCTATTTTATCATGATTCCTTTTCATTATGATTTGTAATTCTTCTAAATTTTTTCGAAGGATATCATATCGACTTATACTTGCATTTATACATTTTTTTAAAGGATTTGATATATTAGTTGTAGGCGTTAATACATGGAAAGGCGTTCTAACTGGAGTACCATACAATGCTTCATGCAGTGACATTTTAATTGATATATGATATGAATGATTCAGAGTACTCAGTGCCGCCGGTATTGCAATATCCCAGTTGGGGTCTGATCCCCCTAGTGTTACTCTTAATATATTTAAAATCTTCCTATTTGCTCTTTCCACTAGCCCATTCGACTCTGGGTGATATATCATGTTATTTATTTTCTTTATGCTGAGGAATTCACACAATGAGGTAAGAAAGTGATTATTTAATTCACCACCCGAGTCTGAGATTATCATGTGTGGAATTCCATGTTTACAAATGTAACACTCGTAAAACTTCCTAGCGCATTCAATCGCAGTTTTAATTGTAAGCTCTATTAGTTCTGTATATCGAGTTAAAGCATCTATAATTACTAAGAGGTGCTTATTTCCTCTGTCTGACTCGTAAAATCCTGTTAACAAATCTAAATGTATTCTTTCAAAGGGTTGATTGGGCACAGGATAAGCCCTAGGCTGACAGGTGTTTTCGTATGCCCTTTGTTTTCCTGACATTTGCTACAATTAGCTATGTGTCTTTTTATATCTGTAAGCATCGTATGCCAATAAAACAATGATTTGGCTTTCTGTGACATTAATGAGAACCCCGGGTGTCCATGTAATGGATTTGAATGCAACCAATTCAGGACAGTGGAAATAAGTAAGATTGGTACTACTACCTGATCGTTAGTTACATGTGGTGTATTGCGGGTTTTTCTTGTCACAGTCCTACACAGAATATTATCTTTGATTATATAATTCTGCTGCTTATACTTTATATATCCCTTTTCCTTATGATTGCCTTTCAAAGCATTTATAATTGTTTCTATTTTCTGATCTTTTCTTTGCTCAGTCTGTAACAATTCAGCGCTCCAGCCTAAATCTTCTTGTTCAGATATCGTTTTAACAATAGGCATGGATGTTGATATATCTATTAATTCAGCTAAAGGCTTTCCACAAGATGACAGGGGTTGCGTGATAATGCATCCGCGATGATATTTGCTTTCCCAGGTAAATACCCGATTTTTGCGCCAAAATCTTGAATGATCAAATGCCACCGAGTTCGTTTAGGGCTGTGGTTGAAGCCTTTAAAGAACTCTGTTAGTGGTTTATGGTCAGTAAGAACCTTAACGGGATAACCGTAAATTATGAACTTAAAATGCAATAGTGAATTAACAATAACTAGCCCTTCCCTGTCTATTACTGCATACTTAATTTCGGAAGTTCTCAATTTTCGAGAATAGAAAGCTATCGGGAAAAATTGTTTATCATATTGCTGAAGCAATACCCCTCCTACTCCTAAGTCTGAGGCGTCTGTTGCAATGAAGAATTCCTTACCGAAGTCAGGAAATTTTAAGATAGGAGAACTGCACAGTTCATCTTTCAAGGTATTAAACGCCTGTTGATGTTGCTCAGACCATATGAAATCTACGCCCTTCTTCGTAAGATCAGTTAAAGGAGCGGCTATTATTGAATAGTTGCGTATAAAACGCCTGTAATATCCACTACAACCCAGAAATTGCTGTATTCCCTTGACATTAGTAGGTATGGGAAAATTACGTATAGCCGACACCTTATCATGGACTACTTTAAGACCTTGGCTTGACACCATGAAACCCAAATATATTAATTCTGTTTCGAAAAATTCACACTTACTAATCTTTACCCTTAAGTTATGTTGTCTTAATCTCTGTAGTACTAGTTCTATCTTACGTAGATGTTCTTCTAAGGTGTTGGAAAAGATTACAAGATCATCCATATAGGCATGCAATATATCCCCTAACAAGTCTCCAAACACTATGTTAATCATTCTTGTAAATGTTATAGGAGCACAACGTAAACCAAAAGGCATCCGTAAAAATTCATAATGTCCCCTGGCTGTGCTGAAGGCTGTGTATGGGATAATATCTTCTACTAATGATATCTGGTGAAAGCCTTTAAGTAAGTCCAAACTGGTAAAATATTTATTCTGACCTAACAAAGACAAAATATCGTCAGTACATGGCACTGGGAATCGATCAAGGATCGTCTCCTCGTTTAGATGACGGAAGTCGACGCAGATATGCCATGTTCGATCTTTTTTCGGTACAACTATTAAAGGAAAATTATAAGGGCTGTTTGATTTCGTAATGACTCCTTCTAGCATTTTACCTACTTCATCATTTATTTCATTCTGGAATTTCATAGGGAGTCTGTACAAGGGTAGCCTACATAGATAATTTTCTGCTTGTCCTTTAACCTTATTTGATGCTCGATCACATCTGTTTTTCCTAAGGATCCATCCGTAGTGGAAAAAACATCATGATATTTAGTTAAAAGTCCAAAAATTTTCTGCTGAATTTCTTCGTCTTGAATGTCTTTATTGATTTTATTTTTAATAGACCGCAAAAGGGATTCATCCGCAACTGATTGAGAGTGATTGATCTCAGCAACGGTAAGAATACGATGTTTATAAACTTCTACATCCAAGATATGTTGATTTTTGTGAATTACTAAAGTTTTATTTAAATGATTACAGACTTCAATATTACATTGTTGATGTGAGCCTACTGTATAAATAGCTTGTGTGACAGACAATCCGTTAGTTTTCAAAGTGTCGGAAAGGATTAATATTTCAGATCCCGGTAATGTTTTCTTTATTTGCACTATTAAATTCGAAGGTACGTTTGGTTCGATAGATTGCGTGCAAGATGATATTACGGGGTGAGCGAGAATTCTGGTGGGTCGCGTATATTATTTCTTTATTAGTGAGACAAGTTATTGGTTCTTCAACGTACGTTACGGTTACATTTGTCGTCTTCTTTTTATCCAAAACTGATTTTAAGGTATTAAAAGACTTATAGAATTTCCCTTTGATATACACGCCGTGCTTGGCAGGGGCTAAGATAATGTTTTGATTTCCCATAGATGGGTATCCTATAATTACAGCTGGATACATATCAATGTTTTGTACAACAACAAATGTATCGGCAAACGTGCGTTTACCGACTTTGAACTGAACATGAGTTATGCCTATGACATTTAATTCATTATTTCCTATACACGAGAGTCTAACTCCGGATTTTTCAATCGGAAAGTTCGAAAACAACAAATGATGTGTCTTCAAATCCATGATATTACGTGGACTACCAGAGTCAAAAAATAACGTAAAGGATTTGTGTTCTAAATTTACAGCATATAAGGTTGGTCGTAAATCATTTTGGCTTATTATTGTATGAATCCATTGCAAATCTACGGGAGCATGCACTGTTTTTCTTAATTCGGCCGTGTGTTTCATAGGAAAATCTATTGTCTCACAATTATCTGATAAAACATTAAATTGATTATTCAATACTATTGATGTTGACATGAATGACCTTGACCCAACATCACTCTCTTCCCCTATGGAGTTAACTATGTGGTATTTGCTTTGCTCTGCACATTCTGAAAATTAGTCTGACCTTGCGAGGTCTGGTTTGACGACCCAGGCTCAGCGATATTCGAATAAGTGTTTGTTTGCTTTGGACTCTGAACTACATTGACATTTGGTTGTTTCTTCTTATTCTTAAAATGACGATTTTTCTTTTTATTTCCATATGGAACTGACTGTGGAATTGACTGTGTATTTCTGGGATTCTGTTGTGTCTTACGCGAGTAACATTGATTGTATGAATGAGTTGAACTATTATGAATCGAGCAGAATTTCGTTCTGCAGTCCGCGCTTAAGTGACCTTGACGTTTGCAATTATAACATGTCATTCCCACTACTTGACTATTAACTACGTTCACTGTTTGTGGCTTTGTTTCATTCTTTGCAAAAACTTGAGTTAACACGGGATCGAGATCTGGACACTTGGACATGTGTTTCTTTATCTGTTTATATACATCCAATTCCGTACTTGCAGGCGTTAACTTTTTATCAAAACACCGCACTAAAGCTTCAGGCAACATAAGTGTCATGCAAGTTAAATACATTAATCGTAAAAAATCTTTCACGGAGATTTTATCTCTAGTAACCCAAGTGGAATTACCTAAAATGTCCTGATATTCATTAAGCCTATCAGCTATGAGAGCTGCTCTCTCAATAACATTGAGCCGATTCATAGTGGCTTGATTAAGTGTATTTCGTAACGTTAATACTACATCCAAGGCTTCTTCACCCCCATAGACCGCGCGTAACCTAACTTTGAAATCATCCCAGGTAACTGCTTCTTGAAATGAAACACCTCTTAAATACGCACTCGCATCCCCCTTAGAAAAATCTATAAAACTTATAGCTTCTTGTAATTGTACAAAAGGGTCTACGATTTGTTTGGCATTTTAATGGGCATCGACGGATGAAATCCATGACTCCACATTTTGTGGCAAGAACCCATTGACTCGACCCTGAAAAGGAAGGATTGCTGACCTGGCATTTACAAGCGTCACAATTGGAGGAGGATTAGTCTGGCCTACGCCACTAGGTCCAGGGGTAGGGCTCACAGGGGGAGTCATGACTGCCGTATTTCTTTTCCTATCTCTTCGACCCCTTGTAATTCTATCAAAATATCTATATGAATACAGACGTCCACTGCGTAAACGCATATGTATAATAAAATTCCCCAAACAATGTTACTAATCCCAAGACATTTCCCGAGAATTTCTGAAAGAATACCGAACACAAAGATATTTCCTGTAAATTTCTGAAAGAAAAAGGAATTAGCACAAAGAGAGAAAAAATTCTAGATGAGAATTCGGAGTTGAACACAGTTTCCTTTAATGAAAGGAAATAAAAGATTAGCAAACCACTAACCCCAGTAATAATCGACTAACGACTCGTGATAACTACACTTCACTGCCAAAACTGGAATGAATTAAAAAATTTGTACTTAGCTTATATATGGTTCTGTGTGATGTCGACACATCCTCTCTCTCTCTCTCTTGATGTTTTGTTAGCGATGTATCGTTTGAGTTTCCGTTGAATGTAGTGCTTCCTGGATATGTTTTGTAAACGTTGAACGTCAGTCCTTGGGTTTCCTAGGATGTTGATTGAAGATCCAGTTCATCAGTTTGTATTTATAACATTCATTAAATGTTATATATTTCGATGGACTATGTTACTTAGTCAAAATTGTAGATACATGTAGATAACGTTGAGTTCTTGGAGATCTTTCTCTGGTTTTACAGCTTTATTTTGATGTCTTGAAGATCTTCCTCTAATTCTGAGAGTTTATTATTATAATTACTTGAAGATCTTTCTCTGATTCGTAGAATTTAACCGCTGCCACCATTTTTAAGTGTGCTACTTTTATAAGCACACATTGAGTAATTGTTATTTAAGATGTTAAGGCGGGATAACGAAGTTCATCTTATTAGCTTTAAAAGTATTTATTCTCTAAAAACAACAGAGTTAAACATCTCCATCATAGGAGGGAGCTGGTTTGGTCGGATGACCAATTCTGGTGAAGTATAAATATGAACTGATTAAATTATCGATATCACAGATATCGTATGCTTAGTTGACGTAGCATTTTAAACACAATGTGGAAACTTCCATTCTTTCTCGGAAGACACCTGCATCCGGTGACGTCACAATCTTTCACACACTGATGCATTGGTGTTGACGTTTAAGAAAAATGTTACATTGCCGAGGCTGCATAGTGCATCCTGTTTATGATTTTACATGACTACAGCAAATCTCACAGCTAGCATCTTCATCCAAAATGACATATTACGTCATGTGTTTTAAACATGTAATAACAATTATTTCATGTATTACATATGCATATATATATATACATATATACATATAACGTGTGTGTATAAACATGGTATATGGCCTAATAAATACCTCTAATAGAACCTCAGACGTCTCAAGCCTACGGCACCACGTCTGAAACTGCATCGCACATAAGGTCAACAGTGACGTATTTCACGTAATATCAAATACCAGATGAAAAAAAAAAAATTGAATCAGAGGTATATGTATCTCTCTATTTGGTAACATGTATTATTTATAAGTTAGGGCAAAGTGTGCGTTGTGCATACATTGTTTAGTCGCTTTAGAATAACATTTATGAGTAAGCTCATTTTTTTTCATGGTTTAGTTCTTTAGTTGCATATTGTAGTTATTTATATATATATATATATATATATATATATATATATATATATATATATATATATATATATATATATATATATATATATATTTGTTCTCATTTACCTTTTTTGTAATTAATATTGCCGATACCTTGATATCCCCATAGAATGTAATATTTATTGAATAATTAACAATGAACAGTTATGGATCAGAGTTGTTTATTTGGGAAGTTAAATAATATAAAAATTCAATCTCAAAATAAATAGTTTCTCATTCAGCTTTTAAATTCCACCATATTAAGCCCAACCGACAACAAATATAATTATAATTTCATTTTCATATCATTGGTAATGCACTTTTATTTAATCCATTCCTACATCATCAAAAACCGGTTTCACGTTTACTAAAAGAGATTCATCCTTCCCTCTATTATATATTCCGTAAAATCAATTTATTTCGACTAACTCCTCTTTTTTGCATTATAGAGATTAAAATGAATCGCTGAATATTAATTTGTATGTATGACCCATTTGTATTCATCGGAGAGGAGGGCCAAGTTTCGTATAGTTTTTTTTTTTTTCTTTTTTCTTTATAATGGACAGTGCTGAAATGAGGTTTTTTATAAGGTATAACGAGTAATTTCAGGATACCTTTTAATGAATGTTGTACATATTTATAAATATATATGTCTAAATATAACACACACACACACACACATATATATATATATATATATATATATATATATATATATATATATATATATATATATATATATATATATATATATATATATATATATATATATATATATATATATATACATACAGTGAGCCCTCATTTATCGCGGTAGATAGGTTCCAGACCCGGCCGCGATAGGTGAAATTCCGCGAACTAGTGACATCATATTTACCTATTTATTTAACATGTATATTCGGACTTTTAAAACCTTCCCTTGTACGTAGTACTGTTAACAAACTACCCTTTAATGTACAGAACACTTAATGCATGTACTACAGCACCCTAAACTAAAACAGGCACAAATATTATAGGCGATTTTATATCATGCGTTTCCTAAATACCTAAAAAGCACGATAAAAAATGGCAACCAATGTTTTGTTTACGTTCATCTCTGATCATAATGAAGAAACAAACTCATTTAGTGTACACATATATGTATAGGTTAGTTTTTGCATCGATTATATTGATTATATAGTATGTTGATTCTTTTATTACTAATGTTTTACTTTATTTTTCTTAGGACTTCCAAATGGAATTTTTTTCTTTATGACGCCGCCTGAAACGACGGCGTCATAAAGTACTGTACGCTCAGTAAACAACCACGCGCAGAACAAACAAGGCCTTTAACGCGCATGATGATAGTGATAAATATTGATACAGTACAGTATTTACAGTAAAAGCATTTACAAAATATGTTACCTTACAAATATAATTTACCGTATCGATATAAAATCATACAGTACTGTACAGTACATATTGTACGTAGCAAAGCAGGAAAACAATTTACGAGAGAGAGAGAGAGAGAGAGAGAGAGAGAGAGAGGGGAGAGAGAGAGAGAGAGAGATTGTTTTACGTACGTACTGTAAATGTAAATTTTAAACAAAAAAAATCAATTTACGAGAGAGAGAGAGAGAGAGAGAGAGAGAGAGAGAGAGAGAGAGAGAGAGAGAGAGAGAGAGAGAGAGAGAGAGAGAGAGATTGTTTTACGTACGTAAATGTAAATTTTAAACAAAAAAAATATGATAGGTTACAACATTTAGACTTCTAAAACCTTCCCTTTAACTTAATGCATACAGTACGTACAGTACTAAATTATAAAACAGGCACAAATACAGTTTTAGAATGTGAGAATATTAAAGTAAAAAATAAAGATTGTTACTGTACTCACCACGAAAGAAGTTGAAGAAAAACTTGAATGATGATGGCGATGAATTTGCTGCACAGTAGAAATGATGATGATGAAGCTGATGATGTGTTCTACTGTGCAGCCAGGTAGTATTTTACGTCTCTTCAGACGGAGGTGTCTTTTCCTGGGACACCTCTTCAACTTCTTCCTGGGAAACTTCTTCAATTTCTTCCGAAGGCTTAGTAGCAGGAGGAACTGGCTGTTTTTTGCGAGGCTGGAAGAACATTGTGATCGGAAGTTGTTGCCGCTGCTTCTTTTTTCGATCTAAGAGCATCTTGTAGGGAGTCATTATGTGATCAACCTTGTTGCAGAATTGCATCGACCGAACCATATCCTCGTCCCACTCTTGCAACAATTCTTTCACCTCCTTTATATGGTTGCAGACCTTGGCAAGCCGTTCTAGTGTTAAGCCCGTTTCTTCGACATTTTCTTGGGTCTCTTCCTGGGTTTCACTCTCTTCTTCGCTTGCCGATTTCGTCAGGTCTTCGAGGTCTGCGTCAGTTAGGGGCTGGGAATGGCAGTCCAACAACTCATCGACGTCTTCAGTCGTCATGTCGCCAAACCCGTCACCTCCAATTATGGCAGCCAACTGCACAGATTTGCGTACTGCAGAGTGTTGGATTTCAGCAGGTGTAAATCCCTCGTCGTCGTAAACAATCTCGGGCCACAACTTCTTCCAGCTCGCATTCATAGTTGCAGGTTTCATCTCTTGAAGTGCCTTCTGAATATTCTTCAGGCACGTGGCTATGGTGTACTGCCGCCAGTACGCCTTCAAGTTAAAATCTTCATCCTCATCCTCTTGGGCAGCATCCACACACGCAACAAGGTCCGCCAAGGTATTCTTCGTGTAGAGGGCCTTGAACGCCCTGATAACCCCCTCGTCCATCGGTTGAATTAATGACGTGGTGTTGGGTGGCAGGAACCCAACCTGAACGCCCTCACGCGACAGGTCAGTTGCGTGTCCACCAGCGTTATCCATAAGGAGAAGGATCTTGAATGGCAAGCCCTTCTCTACGAGATATTCGTTGACTTGCGGGATGAAACACTGGTGGAACCAGTTGGAGGTCAGCATCTTCGTAATCCATGCTTTTGGATTATGCATCCAGTACACGGGAAGGAGATTCTTATTCTTATTTTTCAAAGCGCGAGGATTTTTCAACTTATAAATAAGCCCCGGCTTTAGCATAAATCCAGATGCTTTGCCACACATCACGAGGGTAACGCGATCCTTGAATGCTTTAAAGCCAGAGGCTTTGGCTTCCTCTTTGAACAGGAAAGTTCGCGACGGCATTCTCTTCCAAAACAAGCTAGTCTCATCCATATTGAAGACTTGTTCCGGCTTGTATCCACCTTCGGCGATAATATTCTTGAACGTCTGGTTCATGTAAGTTTCAGCAGCGGCAGTGTCAGCCGAAGCAGCCTCCCCATGCAGGGAAAAGCTTTTCAGGGCGAAGCGTTTCTGAAACTTCCCGAACCATCCTTTGCTGGCGGAAAAACGTTGTTTCTGAGGCTGGGAATCAGTGGATGTCCCTGGTTGAGGATCATCTGCCTCATCATCTTCTTCAGCATGGTTGCCATCGTCGTCTTGAGGTTCCTTTGCAGCAAAATTCTGATAAAAGCTCAAAGCACCTTCCATGCGTACGATCGTTTTATTACGCGTTGTAACGACTCGCTTCGCTGATCTGCTAAAGGTGATTGCAGCCGTCTTTCTAATGTTCGCCTCGTCCTTCTTGATATAGCGAACAGTAGATTCGTTGATCCCAAAATGGTGCGCCGCGGACGCGTAACTTCTACCATCTTTTAACATATCGAGAAGCGTAACCTTCTCAGCAAT
>NW_027172103.1:30000-42500 GCF_036898095.1 Palaemon carinicauda | reverse complement strand
GCATGCTTTATCTAATCCTGTATGTATTGCGTTCTGTATTTAATCAAGTGGGTATGGTGTGCCTTATTTAATCCAGAAGATGTTGCGTGGTCTGTTTAATCCAGTAGATGTTGCGAGCTTTATTTTATCATCTGTGTGCTGCATGCTTTATATAATCCAGTAGGTGTTGCTTGCTGAATTTAATCCAATTGGTTTTGCGTGCTTTGATCTATATATATTTTCTTTGATTTGAAAGCAGTGGAACCCGAGGAAGAATGGACTGTCTAGGAACAAATCATTGCCATCTCCAACAAACGTTTTATATACCATGCAAAGACAGTGGTTTTCTGTATAACACTTATTAATTGCACACTCAGGCAACGTTTATTTTTACAGTATTATGATTATGTCCATGAATAATAAATTTGACTAGTTACTATATTATTTGAATGCATCATTATTTCATAGAAATTTATATCATATTGGCAAAGTTTGTGTAATGTTACAGGATTAATAACGTCAGTATATATATCTTACCTGAAGCCTTTTTATTTTGCACTCAACAAAACAATGAATTCAGCTGTTTCTACCCCACTGCAGTACAAAGGCTCCAAGCATGCCCTTGTTCTTGTCTGGAGTTTGGCCATTTCATCACCATGCTAGCTACTGGAGATTGTTGGTGGTAGAAGACTTTAGTCTGATCCCTCACAGCAAAAAAATCTAGTATACATGGCCCAGACAAATACGGCTTTGCTGATCCTGCGATTTAGAGACCTTTTAGCCACGTTAAGGTATCCCGCTTAGAAACAGACTATGTATTTATATGCCCTTACATCTGTGATATAATTTAAGAAGGAAAGTAATTTATTCTCTGATATGAATTGGAAATAAAAATATTTCGCTTGTGAAAGTTTCTACGCTATTATCTTTTCCATATAATAAAGAGCAAGCATCGGGATATAGGTAGGCTACATATATATATATAGATATATATATATATATATATATATATATATATATATATATATATATATTTATATATACACACATATATATATATATATATATATATATATATATATATATGTGTATATTATATATATATGCATATATATATATATATATATATATACATACATATATATAGACATAAATATATATATATATATATATATATATATAGATATATATATATATATATATATATATATATATATATGTATATAATATATATATATATATATATATATATATATATATATATTGCCAAATGGTGAAGTCCATGTATATTTGTGGATGTGTTTCTGCTGGAAAATAGTTTCTCCAATGATTAGATTTCTTTTAAACAGAAACCTATGAAATTAGCTCCATTTTCATTTTCACACACACATACACACACACACACACATCTATATGTATAATATATATATATATATATATATATATATATATATATATATATTACATATATATATATATATAATATATATATATATATATATATATATATATATATATATATATATATAAATAAATCTAATTAATGTAGATACTGTTTTCCAGCAGATAGACATGCATAAATATACATGGATTTCACCATTTGGCAATTAAAAAAAATCAGATAGATCACATAGCCATTAATAAAGAGAAATGAAAGACTCTGAGAAATGTAAGAAGCTATAAAGGTGCAGTCTTGGTAGTGATCAACATTTCCTTATTGCCAAACTGAAATTAAAACTGAAAGAACCCAACAAAAAATGTAAATAGAATACATAGGTTTGATACAACTAAGATTCTGGAAAATGAGTACAGATGAACATTTGTAATTGAATGTAAGAATTGATTTTCACTTTTAGAGACTTTAACAGACGAATAACAGACAATTAATGAAGAATTGTGTGATATTAATAACATTTAACTGTCAGTTGGTAGTGAAGTTTAAGACATGCAGTTACAAGGAGAAAACCATGGATAACAAATGATACTTGGAATACTATAAATAGGAGATAAACACAAATATTGATTGTTGGGAGTTTTCAAGGAAGTAATAAAAATTACAATGTAAAGCATGCTAAGTATTCCAGAGAGGTCAAAAGAAAAGCCAGGAATAACTCTAGAGAATATTTAGACAGGAAAGCTAATGAGGCTGAGAAAGCTATGAATTCGGGGAGTGGCTACGGAGTAAGAAATGCTAATAGAATTATTAATGAAATCTTTATGAGAGCAAAGGAGAAGAACCATATACCCATCAAAATGGAGAGATGGATTTGTTATAACAAGAAAGGATTAATAAAGGCAACGTCGAATGTAACACTTTAGTGAGGTCATGAATATGAGATACGAAAGTGATAATTTGGTTGGTATACAGTACATGAGGCTGATGAAAACCTTGGTGTGCCCATGAATGAATTCAGTGTGTATGAAGTTGAAGGTATCATTAAAAACTCATGAGTAGAAAGCCCGTGGTTACGATGGAATAACCACAGAGATGATACGAGCTGAAAATGAAGTGACTCCCAGAATACTTACAAGATTATTTTGTAGAATGTGGCACAAAGAGACAAAATCTGATAAAAGGGAGTTATGGGTGTTGGTGAAAATGGCAATATAAATAGATCTAACTGGTTCCACTACTTACAGAGGCCTCACACTTACGTCAGTTGTCATGAAGATGAATAGCATGCTTATTATAAAGAGAGTAGAGAGAAAGATTGATGAAAAGCAGAGATGAACAAGCTGGGTTTTAAAAAGGTAAAAGTTTTACTGACCAAATTTGAATTTTGAGACATAGTAAAGCAATATGTGGAATATATAAATCAATTTTAGATTGCATTTGTGGACTATGAGAAAGCCTTTGGTAGTGTGCACCGGCCAAAATTGTGGAGGACCCTGCGCCATTATGGAATTTCTCTTAGATATGTAAATTTGACTAAGTCTGTTCAGAAGCAAAGCAAGTGCAGAGTTAATGTTAGTGGAGTCCTATCAAATGAATTTCCAACAAAGAGCGATGTACTCCAAGGGAATGTGTTGTTGCCTATGTTGTTCATCCTCCTCATGGTTTTCGTATTACGTAGAACAGCTGGAGACTGTGGAGAAGGAAATGACTGGATTGATAATATGAAATTAGATGACCTAGATTATGGTGATGATGCTCTTTGTATTAGCAAAACACCACAGGATTTGCAATGCTTACCAGAATGCATGAAATATCACAAAAGGTTGGGTTCAAGATAAATAGGCGAAAGACAGAGATGATAACAGAATATGCAATGGAAGATGATATTTCAATGAAATGGAAAAGGATTAATGAGGTAAAATCATTTCGGTATTTAGGTACTATGTCATTCCAATATATGTTCATTAGAAATGAAGTTTAGCAAAAGATTTCAAGAAAACAAACCAGACAATGGCTAGGTTATGTAAAATTGGAAAATCAAATCGCTGGATATTACATATCAAAACACACTATATGTCAGTTTGGTGATATCTGAGTTACTGTATGGATGGTATGAAAATGAAAAGTTCTCCAATAGATTTAGCAGAACTAAGCACTCAGAAGAGTATTGGGAGTTAAACAGCAAAGCAAGATTAGTAATAAAACTATAAGAAAGATTTCTCTAGTGCCATATACGGATGAGATCATGGTGAGGGGTAGATGGAGATGGCTAGTGTAATTCTCTTCACATTCCACAGAAGAGAATAGTACCCCAAATTTGCAACTGGGTTCCACAAGTCACTGGAATAATTAGAATACCCAGGCCTACAAGGCTGAGAACTATGAAGCATGAAGTAAATGATGGACGGTGAAATATTGATTTAAAAGCGCAAGAGAGAAACAACGGGTGAAATCTAACTTAGGCCCTTTGCATCAATAGGCATAGGAGTTGATGATGAAGATATATATATATATATATATATATATATATATATATATATATATATAAATATATATATATATATATATATATATATATATATATATATATATATATATATATATATATTATACATATATATGTATATATAAATATATGTGTATACAGTATATATACATATAAATATATATATATATATATATATATATATATATATATATATATATATTTATTTATATATTTATATATATATATATGTATATATATAAATACATATATATATATATATATATATATATATATATATATACATATATATATATATATATATATATATATTTATATTTATATATATGTATATATATATATATATATATATATATATATATATATATATATATATATTATAATTTCTGATCCGCTGAGAGGCATTCCCATACGTATAACTGCTCGTTCTCTCGTCATCCCTCGGTTTGGCGGAATAGGGGTAACCATACCCTGATGTCAGGCGCTTTAGTTAAGATAGGGTGAAGGGGTGGGAAGGTGCGTGTGTGACCATATCTATCCTATAATATTTGGCAGTCATTTTCGACCGGTCTCGTACTCTAGTATTTAATAGTTCATTATTGACAAATTAGAAGTGATTGCAATAGCAGATCAATGGAAACATACAAGCAATGGCAAGCACAAAATTTTATCATATGTCTCTGATGTCAAATTAGAATCACTAATGGAAACAATTGGCTAATAATTCCCGTTAGTCCCCACACCTGCTACAGCTCCACAATCAATTGCTCTAGTGATCATTCACAAGGTATAAACTGGTTTGGATTTGGCATATTTCATTGGATCATTTTGAAAATATTAGACAGTTATTGTTGAAATTAATAATACATAATTATTATTATTATTATTATTATTATTATTATTATTATTATTATTATTATTATTATTATTATTATTATTATTATTGTTGTTGTTGTTGTTGTTGTTGTTGTTGTTGTTGTTGTTGAAATTATCATGTTTATTCACTGTAAATTGTTTTAGTTTTTAAAACAAATTCTAGATTTTTTTTATTAAACAGTAATGTGGAAAATTTGTTTATGACACAATCTTCTTAAATATAATAGATAATCCAAAATAAAATAAGAATCTATTCACTAGCGTAATAATTTATTGAAATAAGACAAAATTTTCCTGACATTAAAACATTTTTCATTTAAGATTAATTTGAATCTAACTTTCTTTTCAAACAGCACACTTCATATTTTTATTGCAAATCAAAATCTTAACTCCAATCAACATTCGGTAATTAAAGGCGAATGATATTTCCGTTTTTTCTACAATGAAACAATAGAGCTGCTCTCTTCATGAAAGCCAAAAATTAGAGAAGCGATTTAAGTGTTCTTTTGATCTTGGGTAAAAATTCTGACTTTTAAATGAAAATAAAAAGAGATTACATCTATTGTTTAATTTGACAAAATATATTGTTTTTCTTAGAGGTTTAAAGATCGCTCATGAATAGCAAAGAAAAGGAATATTGACAATTCCCTAGAGAATGGCTATATATACAAATGATCAGCGTCTAAGACCCTATCCACCCAAGCTAGGATCAGGGAGAGCCAGGCAACGGTTGCTGATAACTCAGCAGGTAGACTTATCGGCTCCCCAAAACCCCACCATCCTTAGATCACAAGGTGAGGTTGCGGACACTACAAAAAAAAAATAAATAAAAAGCTATAGAGGGTCTCGCATCTCCGCTTGATCACTGAGCAAGAACATTTCCGATAAGCTACCACAATGTTTAACTGAAATGGGCCTCTGTACTCTGATAAAATGTTTCATTTCCATAAAGATTTTCTTCCCAAAGGTTCCAAGGTATATTCATTGGTTAATATCAGCTTATGATCATAAGTATTTTCTTATATTAGTAAATTTATTTATCATAATTTTTTTCAGTTATTTTTTTTCTTGATTTGTTGAGAGTCTCTCTCTCTCTCTCTCTCTCTCTCTCTCTCTCTCTCTCTCTCTCTCTCTCTCTCTCTCTCTCTCTCTCTTGATGAGACCCTATGGTTGTATGAATAATTTCTAGAATTCAAGAATAAAATAACACTAGGTAAACGCAAGTAAGATCATCCACCAGGCAACAGGAGTAGAAGCAGAAGGAACAACTTGTCTCTCGCTTTAAACCCAATCAGTCCCCCTGCTGCCAGTGACTTAATCGAAATTTAAGGAGGTATTTCATCCAAAACCAAAGTTCTCGTATCTCCTCCAGGTTGTTCATTCACTTATATAACGGCTGGGAAACATGGATCGCTAAGGTATACCGCAAAACCTGATGAATGGGAATTAGGAGTGTTGGTGAAAATGGCTAAAAAAGGAGACCTGACCGATTGCAATAGTTACACAGGCCTCACATATACGTCAATTGTCAGGAAAATATAAAGCATTTTTATTTTTAAGTGACTAGAGAGAAAGATTGATGAAAGCTGAAAGATGAAAAAGCAGGATTTGAAAAATGTAGAACTTGTACTGACCAAATTTTCATTTCAATACATGTACAACAATGCGTAGAATATAGAAAGCCATTTTTATGGCATTTGTAGTCAATGAAAAACCCTTTGATATTGTTCAACGGTCGATTTTGTAGAGACTCCTGGGTTATTGTGGGATTCCTATTATATATCTATATTTGATCAAGTCAAACCAAATGCATAGCAAGTGCAAAGTTAATGTCAGTGTAGTCCTATCGAATGAACTTCCAGTGAACAGCGGATTACTCCATAGGAATGTGTTCTCACCTATGTTGTTTATCCTCCTCATGGAATATGTAATGTGTAGAACACCTGGAGATGGTGAGAAGGATTCCCTTGGAGCGATGTACTCCAAGGGAATGTGTTGTTGCCTATGTTGTTCATCCTCCTCATGGTTTTCGTATTACGTAGAACAGCTGGAGACTGTGGAGAAGGAAATGACTGGATTGATAATATGAAATTAGATGACCTAGATTATGGTGATGATGCTCTTTGTATTAGCAAAACACCACAGGATTTGCAATGCTTACCAGAATGCATGAAATATCACAAAAGGTTGGGTTCAAGATAAATAGGCGAAAGACAGAGATGATGAGAACAGAATATGCAATGGAAGATGATATTTCAATGAAATGGAAAAGGATTAATGAGGTAAAATCATTTCGGTATTTAGGTACTATGTCATTCCAATATATGTTCATTAGAAATGAAGTTTAGCAAAAGATTTCAAGAAAACAAACCAGACAATGGCTAGGTTATGTAAAATTGGAAAATCAAATCGCTGGATATTACATATCAAAACACACTATATGTCAGTTTGGTGATATCTGAGTTACTGTATGGATGGTATGAAAATGAAAAGTTCTCCAATAGATTTAGCAGAACTAAGCACTCAGAAGAGTATTGGGAGTTAAACAGCAAAGCAAGATTAGTAATAAAACTATAAGAAAGATTTCTCTAGTGCCATATACGGATGAGATCATGGTGAGGGGTAGATGGAGATGGCTAGTGTAATTCTCTTCACATTCCACAGAAGAGAATAGTACCCCAAATTTGCAACTGGGTTCCACAAGTCACTGGAATAATTAGAATACCCAGGCCTACAAGGCTGAGAACTATGAAGCATGAAGTAAATGATGGACGGTGAAATATTGATTTAAAAGCGCAAGAGAGAAACAACGGGTGAAATCTAACTTAGGCCCTTTGCATCAATAGGCATAGGAGTTGATGATGAAGATATATATATATATATATATATATATATATATATATATATATAAATATATATATATATATATATATATATATATATATTATATATATATATATATATTATACATATATATGTATATATAAATATATGTGTATACAGTATATATACATATAAAATATATATATATATATATATATATATATATATATATATATATATATATTTATATATTTATATATATATATATGTATATATATAAATACATATATATATATATATATATACATATATATATATATATATATATATATATATATATATATATATATATATTTATATTTATATATATGTATATACATATATATATATATATATATATATATATATATTATAATTTCTGATCCGCTGAGAGGCATTCCCATACGTATAACTGCTCGTTCTCTCGTCATCCCTCGGTTTGGCGGAATAGGGGTAACCATACCCTGATGTCAGGCGCTTTAGTTAAGATAGGGTGAAGGGGTGGGAAGGTGCGTGTGTGACCATATCTATCCTATAATATTTGGCAGTCATTTTCGACCGGTCTCGTACTCTAGTATTTAATAGTTCATTATTGACAAATTAGAAGTGATTGCAATAGCAGATCAATGGAAACATACAAGCAATGGCAAGCACAAAATTTTATCATATGTCTCTGATGTCAAATTAGAATCACTAATGGAAACAATTGGCTAATAATTCCCGTTAGTCCCCACACCTGCTACAGCTCCACAATCAATTGCTCTAGTGATCATTCACAAGGTATAAACTGGTTTGGATTTGGCATATTTCATTGGATCATTTTGAAAATATTAGACAGTTATTGTTGAAATTAATAATACATAATTATTATTATTATTATTATTATTATTATTATTATTATTATTATTATTATTATTATTATTATTGTTGTTGTTGTTGTTGTTGTTGTTGTTGTTGTTGTTGTTGAAATTATCATGTTTATTCACTGTAAATTGTTTTAGTTTTTAAAACAAATTCTAGATTTTTTTTATTAAACAGTAATGTGGAAAATTTGTTTATGACACAATCTTCTTAAATATAATAGATAATCCAAAATAAAATAAGAATCTATTCACTAGCGTAATAATTTATTGAAATAAGACAAAATTTTCCTGACATTAAAACATTTTTCATTTAAGATTAATTTGAATCTAACTTTCTTTTCAAACAGCACACTTCATATTTTTATTGCAAATCAAAATCTTAACTCCAATCAACATTCGGTAATTAAAGGCGAATGATATTTCCGTTTTTTCTACAATGAAACAATAGAGCTGCTCTCTTCATGAAAGCCAAAAATTAGAGAAGCGATTTAAGTGTTCTTTTGATCTTGGGTAAAAATTCTGACTTTTAAATGAAAATAAAAAGAGATTACATCTATTGTTTAATTTGACAAAATATATTGTTTTTCTTAGAGGTTTAAAGATCGCTCATGAATAGCAAAGAAAAGGAATATTGACAATTCCCTAGAGAATGGCTATATATACAAATGATCAGCGTCTAAGACCCTATCCACCCAAGCTAGGATCAGGGAGAGCCAGGCAACGGTTGCTGATAACTCAGCAGGTAGACTTATCGGCTCCCCAAAACCCCACCATCCTTAGATCACAAGGTGAGGTTGCGGACACTACAAAAAAAAAATAAATAAAAAGCTATAGAGGGTCTCGCATCTCCGCTTGATCACTGAGCAAGAACATTTCCGATAAGCTACCACAATGTTTAACTGAAATGGGCCTCTGTACTCTGATAAAATGTTTCATTTCCATAAAGATTTTCTTCCCAAAGGTTCCAAGGTATATTCATTGGTTAATATCAGCTTATGATCATAAGTATTTTCTTATATTAGTAAATTTATTTATCATAATTTTTTTCAGTTATTTTTTTTCTTGATTTGTTGAGAGTCTCTCTCTCTCTCTCTCTCTCTCTCTCTCTCTCTCTCTCTCTCTCTCTCTCTCTCTCTCTTGATGAGACCCTATGGTTGTATGAATAATTTCTAGAATTCAAGAATAAAATAACACTAGGTAAACGCAAGTAAGATCATCCACCAGGCAACAGGAGTAGAAGCAGAAGGAACAACTTGTCTCTCGCTTTAAACCCAATCAGTCCCCCTGCTGCCAGTGACTTAATCGAAATTTAAGGAGGTATTTCATCCAAAACCAAAGTTCTCGTATCTCCTCCAGGTTGTTCATTCACTTATATAACGGCTGGGAAACATGGATCGCTAAGGTATACCGCAAAACCTGATGAATGGGAATTAGGAGTGTTGGTGAAAATGGCTAAAAAAGGAGACCTGACCGATTGCAATAGTTACACAGGCCTCACATATACGTCAATTGTCAGGAAAATATAAAGCATTTTTATTTTTAAGTGACTAGAGAGAAAGATTGATGAAAGCTGAAAGATGAAAAAGCAGGATTTGAAAAATGTAGAACTTGTACTGACCAAATTTTCATTTCAATACATGTACAACAATGCGTAGAATATAGAAAGCCATTTTTATGGCATTTGTAGTCAATGAAAAACCCTTTGATATTGTTCAACGGTCGATTTTGTAGAGACTCCTGGGTTATTGTGGGATTCCTATTATATATCTATATTTGATCAAGTCAAACCAAATGCATAGCAAGTGCAAAGTTAATGTCAGTGTAGTCCTATCGAATGAACTTCCAGTGAACAGCGGATTACTCCATAGGAATGTGTTCTCACCTATGTTGTTTATCCTCCTCATGGAATATGTAATGTGTAGAACACCTGGAGATGGTGAGAAGGATTGGAGTCGATTGGTAATAGTAAATTGGCCGTACTAGAGTGTACTGATGACTCTTATTGTTTGCAGAACGCCACAAGATTTGAAATGGTTGCTTACCATAATGCTTGAAATATCAAACAAGTTTGGGTTCATAATGAATAGAATAAAGACAAATGATAAGAATGGAATATGCATTGGAAGGAAAAAAAGTATTAATGAGAAAGAATCATTTAAATATTTACAAACTTCGACCTCTAATACAAAGTCTTAAGCATCGGAGTTTAATGAAAGATTATAAAAAGTAAATAAAACAATGGCTATTTTAAGTGAAATGGGGCAATAAAATCACCTGAAATTACAAATAAAAATCAGGCTATATATCAGTTAAGTAAGATCGGTATCAATTAATGGAAATGAGTCATGGTATGACGATGAACAATCTCCAATAGATTTAGTAGATTTGAGAACAAAGCCCTCGGAAAAATATTGTGAGTTAAATGGAAGTAGAGCAATAGAATTGAAACGATAGGAAATTACTCGAGAGTCATATGAGGATGCGATAATGGTTAAGGTCAAATGGAGATGATTTGCGCATGCCCTTCGCACTCTCCAAGTCCCAGGCCTACCTGGCTAAGGACTAAGAAGCGCGAGGTCAGAGGTGATGAATGGAAAAGTATTGAATTGAAAGCTCAAGATAGATACGACTGGAGAAATCTAATCGAGGCCGTTTGCGTCAGTAGGAGTAGGAGGAGATGATGATGATGTTGTAAACGCCAGTATATTTGCAGGTCACTCTAACTAAATTCAAGGGAGTAAAATGTAATTTATTTTTTTTTTTTTTTTTTTTTTTTTTTTTTTTTTTTTGTTGTGTTTTACTTCAATATAGTTTCATTTTACTCGTCAGTGAAGAATTATAACAATATCAGAGTCTGAAATTCTAGGTTTTATATTTTGGTGAAACAATTGTATCCGAAAGTGGAAGGGAGCTCCAGTGACTGTATTCATAGTTTGCATGTTGAAACATACCAACAAAATTCAACAAATATCTTGCTAGTGAATGTAATACAAATTCCGCAGACCTGAAAACACGATTATGCTAATAGTAGATAAATGATTAAGCCTCTTTGAAAGTCAGAGAGAGAGAGAGAGAGAGAGAGAGAGAGAGAGAGAGAGAGAGAGGGAGAGAGAGAGAGAGAGAGAGAGAGAGAGAGAGAGAGAGAGATGAATTTATAGAATGATCTGTCTTAAGGCTATTAGAAAATATTACCTTAAATTATTTAAAAGAAGTTGTTTCACAAAAGACAATGGGAATGAAGGAATCCTTCTTACATTATTAAATATTTAATAATAAAAGAGAAAAAATCTATCTCTCTCCCCCCCCCCTCTCTCTCTCTCTCTCTCTCTCTCTCTCTCTCTCTCTCTCTCTCTCTCTCTCTGTTTCGGATACATAGCCATGTACGTACCGCACATGTATCACACACGTTCGTACACTGTAACGGTATTTCTGTTTTTGTATATGGTTATTGCTCTCCCCTCGCACTGATAACCTGTTTATGCCTGCATGTTCCTAATTCATTGTGTTTGAATTTTTGTGCCGTTTTTTACTGGAACGTGTTGTATAAATACTCACGCTCCGTACACAAAAAAAATCAGTTGCATTCTCCCAGCTTCTCAGTCATCATCTAACTGGACTGGTGTATCTGCACATAGGTGACCAGCAGAATGTCCAGCTCTCTCATAGTTTCCCCTGCATTATAGTGACTTACTCTTTTATGTATGATATCGACCTCAGAAACTGACTTTACTATCAACGCCTTCCCCCTGAAACTACCGTCCCTTGCTAGGGGGAGAGCGTACGCCTGGTTCCATGATATTAAAGTTGAGTTTCGCATCAATGGAATAACTCAGTCGAGCACCACAGCAGATTACGTTCTCTCGGCGATCCCTGAGGAAACTTCCCTGGAAATCTCTGATTGGCTGTGTGAGCAGGGGAACACACATTTAACATACGACGCCTTCATATCTTACCTTCAGGAGCAGTTCTAGCCATCGCCAGCCGCCGGCATAGCAAAACTTTTCCAACTCCCTCAAAA
>NW_027172103.1:12500-20000 GCF_036898095.1 Palaemon carinicauda | reverse complement strand
TATCATCCCTATACTGTGAATAATATTTTCATTTTCATCCTTTAAAACAAACATCTGTTGGCCCCTTTTTCCAAGTCTTCTTTTTATTAATTTGGTGTTTCTTCCCTTCTTCCTTTCTTTAGTGTTTCTCAACTTTGGTCTGATTATATTTACGAGTAAATTCGTTTTTTGGGGGTATTTTTATTGTTTTAGATTGTTCTGCTAACTCTTTTCTATCTCTCTAGGATTTTACCCTCATTTGCAATTTTTTTCTTTATCATGTTTTTGGTCTTTTCTGATAGTTTTCCTTGATCCTGTTTACGAACTCATGTACTAATTCCTAAATAAAATTGTTTAAATTATCATTCATTTCTTCTTTATTTTCTTCAATTTCGTCATATAGCAGATAGTACCAATTTTGTATTGCTAAACTAATTTCTTCAGATTTTTTTCTTATTACACGAATGTTTATTTTATTTCTTAAATTTATTTTTCTTAATCTTTACTTAGATCTGAAAAAAAATTGCTTCTCACCTTTCTATGATCGCTTAGCTTTAACTTTTTCAACACTTTTACATCTTTAACTAAATGGGCTTTTCTCTGAATATAAACTCTATCTATTTTTTTAATTTCTCCATTTCTACTTTCCGTGTTCCTTTTCATAGAAGAAGGTGTTCATGATTCCAAAATTGTTTCCTTAAGCAAATTCTACAATCATGTCCTGAGGCTAAACTAACTAGTTTAGCTTTTCGATCTCGTGAGATTAAAGCTCTGTTGATGGACCTTGATGCTTATGGAGGTGTAGACCCAAATGGTATTTTTCCTTTGTTTTTTATAAAGACAGCAGATTTCTTAGCTCCAAAGTTATCTGTTATTTTACGCAAGTTAGCAAGAAGAGGAGCTTTTAGCACTAGTTGGAGAATTGGTAATGTTACTCCTCTATGTAAATGTGTTTGTGGTAGCTCAAGTCCCACTGATTACCGCCCAATTTCCATAACTCCCATATTATCTAAAGTTTTTGAACGTCTTCTGGCAAAACGTCTTAATAGGTTTGCTGAAGGTAATCATCTATTCCCTAGTTTGCAATTTGGTTTTCGGAAAGGCCTTGGAGCATGTGATGCCCTTCTTACAATCTCCAATGCAGTACAGAAATCCCTTGATTGTGGTCGGGAAGTTCGTATGATTGGCCTTGATTTTAGTGCTGCCTTTGACCGTGTTAATCATGAGGCCCTTGTTTTCAAACTGAAACAGTTGGGAGTGGGTGGGTCGTTTCTTAGCATTATTATTGATTTTTTAAGTAGTAGATCTCAAAGAGTTGTTGTTGATGGGCACCATAGTGAGTATAGGAATGTGATATCCGGTGTTCCACAGGGTAGTGTTCTTGGCCCATTACTTTTCATACTATATACACATGACATGTGGTTTGGCCTAGAAAATAAGCTTGTTGCATATGCAGATGATGCTACTCTCTTTGCATCAATTCCATCCCCTGAATGTAGATCTGGGGTTGGTGAATCCCTTAATAGAGATTTAGCTAAAATTAGTGCATGGTGCAAATTATGGGGTATGAAGTTGAATCCTAACAAAACTCAAAGTATGATTGTAAGTAGGTCAAGGACAGTGGCTCCTCAACATCCGGATCTCAGTATTGATAATGTTTCTTTAAATTTGTATGACTCTTTCAAAATTTTAGGCGTGATTCTTGACAGCAAATTTACTTTTGAGAAACATATAAGGTCTGTGTCTTCTTCAATTGCACAAAAAATTGGCTTATTGAGAAAGTCTTTTAAGATATTCGGTGATCAATCTATTCTGAAGAAATGTTTTAATTCTTTTATTCTACCTTGTTTTGAGTATTGTTCTCCTGTCTGGTCTTCAGCTGCTGATTCTCATCTTAATTTGTTGGACAGAAACTTACGGTCTATTAAATTTCTTATTCCTGATCTAGATATTAATCTCTGGCACCGTCGATCAATTAGTTCATTATGCATGTTGCATAAGATTTTTCATAACTCTGACCATCCTTTACATTCAGATCTCCCTGGACAATTCTATCCTGTTCGTAATACTAGGCAGGCAGTTAATTCTAATAGCCAGGCCTTCTCCAGCATAAGACTCAATACTACGCAGTACTCTAGAAGTTTTATTCCAGCTGTTACCAAGTTGTGGAATGATCTTCCTAATCGGGTTGTTGAATCAGTAGAACTTCAAAAGTTCAAAGTTGGAGCAAATGCTTTTTTGTTGACCAGGCGGACATGAGTCTTTTTATAGTTTATATATGACATATTTGTTGTTGACGTTGTTAATAGTTTATATATGATATATCTCTTTTGACATTACTTTTTTTAGAATGATTTATTGTTAATTTGTTCTCTTCAGTTATTTATTTCCTTATTTCCTTTCCTCACTGGGCTATTTTTCCCTGTTGGAGCCCCTGGGCTTATAGCATCTTGCTTTTCCAATTAGGGTTGTAGCTTGGATAGTAATAATAATAATAATAATAATGTCTCTATTATTCCTTATGCCTACTACAAATTACCTACTGCTGATTGTCATCACTTTTTTTCACTGACTTCAGCATAGAAATCACCCAAACCAAAGGAAAATTTATTCATGTTTCATATATATATATATATATATATATATATATATATATATATATATATATATATATATATATATATATATAGATAGATATCTGCAGATCTTCAATTTATACTTATTTATTTTGATAATTAACTCAACAATTCTATCACTTGTACTATATAATTCTTCCATGATACCTGCAAGTTTTGTATTATCAGAAAACATACTTAACTTTGTTCCTTTCATGTCCTCTGAAGCAAAAAATATGGCCCTCTTTTGACTCTACAAAAGATGCCCCAGTTCCTCTAATTTCACTCATTCCTAATAATATATAATTTGTTTATTTCAGTTCTTCTAGGAACACAGCTATATCTCCTAACTTAGACAAGGTTCCGATGTTGCATGGTGTAAGGTTCATTTTCCAAAGATGGCCTGTTCTAGTCCATAGATATCTTAGCACCTCCTGCGGTGGAATGTAGTTGCCCGCCACCTTGGACAGTTGTTCCACTGCCACCTGGGAATTAAGGTGAGGATGAGGTTTAGCTATACATGTCTTGGTATTGGCCAGTTTTCATCACCACGCTAGCCACTGTGGATTGGTTATGGTGATGTTTATCTGATAGGTCAAAGAAAGCCTATCTAGTATGGGTGACCATGATTAGTATAACTTTGCTGATTATTGTGATGAACAAACCTTTTCCCCTCCAGAAAGGATATATATATATATATATATATATATATATATATATATATATATATATATATATATATATATATATATATATATATATATATATATATACACACATATATAAATATATATATATATATATATATATATATATATATATATATATATATATATATATATTAAAAACCTAATACTTATTTACCCGACAGACGCGTTAAACATTATGATTTTCTGAGAATATTTATGAATATAATTATCTGGATAAGCAGATATGTCTGGAAATGGAGAGCCAGATTCACTGGTAAAGAGTGCTGCAGCAGAGTTGCTACCAAGAAGGTATCCCATTCTCTGTAATGTTTTTTTTTTTTTTCCACCAACAATTAATAATTCTATTTATAATAACTGGCAACAGCATAGGGATACTTTAACCGAAAATAAGATGAGAATAAATGGCGATTGTTATATCCCCTTGAAGGTATAATGGGATGCCCTGAAAATGGGAGACTACTCTTTGCCGTCTCCTCATTGGTCACAATCGGATGACACACGTGTTTCTGATGGCTGGCCAACATCAATCATATTGCGACAACCGTTTGATACCCTTGACAGTGAGGCATTTGTTGACTGAATGCCCCACTTATAGCAAAGAAGGAAATAGATATCTGTTTGAGGCTTGGGGTGAGGATGGTAGGTTCATCCTTACCAAGATCCTTGGACATGTTGTGTCGTACAATGCTAATGGCATTTTTTTTATTTATATCAGAAGCAGGTCTTCTTAATGCTGTTCACCTTATATATTAAATTTACTTTTCTAGTTTTTATTGAAAATTCTTTTAATCTTTATTTATAATAAACGATATCGGCGTCAATGACCTTCGATGTCAGGATGCCAAAAAACTTCAAATCATTCATTCATTCCGCTCAATTAATTCATTAACGGAAAAGATTAAGCAATAAAGTGAGTACTGATATAGCACACATACGACTAACAATCTAAGAAAAGTAGGAAAATGATTGAGGTGGTTGATTTGAAACGCCCCTGCTTAGCTATTTGTCAGATTGGGGTTCGAGTCAAGCTTAAGCTCGGTAGTTTCTTATAGTGTCTGCAACCTCACCATCCTTGTCAGCTTATGATGCGGTATTTGCGGGTTCATGTAGCTCTGCCTGCTGAGTCACTACCTGGCTCTCCTTGGCCCTAGCTCGGGTGGTGAGGGGGCTTCGGCGCTAATCCTATGAATATATAGTCAGTCTCTATGGTATAGTCCTGATAGCTCGGGCAATGTCACTACTTTTTCTCAGGCATTTATAAGCGGCCTTTAAAACCTTCAATTGTGGGTCTTTTGAAAATTAACAAATCGAATAAATAATCCACCTAAAGATTTAAGGGAAAAGAAAGTCAGTTGGATAAGCAAATAAGGAAGTATTTTTGTGCATCAAAACTATAAACCTATCTATGAACAAATGCCGATAAAAAAAAAGAAAAAAAAAATCACCTACAAAGATTCAGTACCATATAGTACATTAGGAGGGACTTTGATTACTGATATAAACAATTTACAGTAAATATAAAAAAGCTATACTATAATATAACGTCAGAATATCCTTTATAATATTTTTTTTTAGATGTGACAGATTTTAGGAATTTGAAAGAAATGATTTATCTGCTTGGGTAACTTCCTTAGATCTCTCTCTCTCTCTCTCTCTCTCTCTCTCTCTCTCTCTCTCTCTCTCTCTCTCTCTCTCTCTCTCTCTCTCTACCGCATAGAAAAAATATACTAGATTGAACTCCACATCCTAAGTGGTTCATCAGAAAAATAGCCAATACAATAAGAATTAGAGCCAGGAAACATAAATCAATGGGTCCATAGCTTTCAGTTCATGAAATTTCCGAGCACAAAAAGTTAAGTCGAAAAGTAGATAAACTAGTTAGAAAGGCCAGGAAAGTGTGGTGTCAGCTAGTAAAGAAAACTCCAGAGTTCTTTTTTTCCATATATAAACAGTAGAAAACGAATCAAAAACAACTTAGCACATTAAGAGACTCGAAGGGTAAACTTATAACAAATGATTCACTAGGGAAGAATCAACGACCCTCCCTGAACCAGCTATCAAATATAAAGGTGCCACAACCATGAAATATAATCACCTTTACATTGGATGATGTAAAATAGAAAATGAAAGGACTCAGTAAATCGAAAGCACCAGGTCCAGATTATATTTATCTAAGAGAGATTAAAGAGCTAGAAAAAGAGATAACCCCACACTTTTACAAACTGTTCCGAAAGACAGCCAACGAAAGAAAGATACCACAAGGGTGGAAACTAGCCAATGATCATCCAATCTACTAGAAGGGACCAAAAGTAGAAACTGGCAACTACAGACATGTGACTCTAACTTCAGTAACTTGCTACTTTTTTTTAATCAATTATAGTGGATTCAATAGTCCAACATAAAAAGAAAACCGTGGTTTTAGACAGAAAGAGATCATGTTTGACAAATCTTTAGAAAGTTTTCAACCTGCTTCGCATTTATGACAAAAGCAGTGCAATAGACATCTTATACCTATATTTTCAAAAAGCCTTTGACAAGGTTCCTCATGAAAAAAAAAAATAATGGTCAAAATTAGAGCAGTAGGCATTATTAATGAGACAGCTGAATGGATCGAAGGTTGGCTAACAAACAGAAAACAGGGTTGTAATCAATTGAGAGGCTTCATAGTGTGCAGCTGTTACATGCAAAGTAACTCGGGAATCTGTCCTTGTCCCATTGCTATTTCTGATCTAAATTAACTACATAGATTTAAGATTTACTAGTACAAAAGCCAAATTTGACGACGATACTAAATTAGGCATAAATGCTGCGAACTCAGATGTAGAAGCCTTAAGAGACGGTCTTTTGAAGCTAGGAGGATGGTTCACAAGATGGCAAATACCTTTCAACTGTGGAGAATGTAAAGTCATGCACATAGGTTATAGTAACCCACAATCAGATTACTCACTGCTGGATAATGAAACAGAGAGTGTGGACCAGGAGGAAGATCTTAGTATCATTATCATCAACGATTTGAAGTTCACCAAACAGAGCATACAAGCTAAAAAGAAATCACAAAAACTAATAGGTTACATAAAGAGACAATTCAAATACAGAAACTCTACTACATCTGTACGCATCACTAGTATGACCCCATCTAGAATACGGAGTCCAATTCTGGACTCCAAGTATTAAAAAGGATATCGATAGAATGGGAGTGGTACACGCTAGGGCCACCCAACTAGTTCCAACAATAAAATAAATTAGGATATAGAGTGAGGATGGAACGTTTGGACTTATTTGATCTACAAACTCGACGACAAAGGGGACAGATAATAGTCATTCAAAATTCTAAAGGGATAGAAAATATAGATTACAACAATCTATTCACGCTTAGCACAAATCAGTCTAGAGGTAACGGATACAAAGTGGAATTTAAAAGATACAACACCACTTTACATACAAATTAACAAATACAGTACTTGGAATATACTTCCAGCAGATGTAGAAAACAGTAACACGGTAAACGAGTTCATGAATAAGTTAGACAAGATCATGAGAACTCTCTAAACGTTTAAACTAAATCGCACTACCAAAGAGCAAATGGAGTGTCCTCGGATGGACTAAAAATTCTTTGAGACTTTCAAAATCCTTGCAACTCCTTGTAAATCTCTCTTAGAACAGACTTCCAGCATAAGTAGTGAATAGTAACACGGCATCGAATTCAAGAACAAAAACTCTCTAAAAGTTTAAACTAATTCGGTCTACCCATGAACAAATGAACTCTCCAGTTATGGAGAAAAAAAGTCTGATACATCTCCTTGTAACTCTCTCTCTCTCTCTCTCTCTCTCTCTCTCTCTCTCTCTCCCTCTCTCTCTCTCTCTCTCTCTCTCTCTCTCTCTCTCTCTCTCTCGTATTATTTACCTTCATTGGTTACGTTATACTAAAGGAAATTTGTCATAAATATCACTCGTAGTTTTGATGTTTATATCATACTGCACTCAATGGAAACAAGAATAATGACGCTTCCTAATATTGAGTAAAGAAAACTAACCCTAATGCGTCTGCTACATAAAGATTACTTTCCTCTGGCACTTTTTGTTGCCCAGGAGACCTTCAACAAAGTTAGTAATTTAGACGAGCACTTCAGGGGATTATCCATTACTAAAATACAATCCTTTCTCGGGACAACAATATCATATAACTCTCTCTCTCT
>NW_027172103.1:5000-7500 GCF_036898095.1 Palaemon carinicauda | reverse complement strand
GAAACCAGAAATTCTTAGTGGTGATGCGGATAAATATCACTTTGCTGTATCAACATTGCACTTTTTTACCGTCTACTTTTCAGTCAACAATAGAAAAGTGAGAGGTGATATCCGTAGACTTTAGAAAAATGTCGGCAATATTCACTGGCGTAGGTCAGAAATCTCTGATGATTATTATTTTTGTTATTATTATTATTAGTAGTAGTATTAGTAGTAGTGGAAAATTATTAGAAGTAGTAATAGTAGTAGTAGTAGTAGTAGTAGTAGTAGTAGTAGTAGTAGTAGTATTGTGAATAATTTATACTATATCAGAATAAATGTGTAAAGAACATATCTGAAGGATCATTTCCATACCAAAGTAAATAAAATAAAAGCACCAACATCAACCAAATCGACAAAGAGATCATGACCAATCAACATTAACATCAACATGAGAGCTTTCTTCGGGACGCTCATATTTAGGCCTAGCACAATTGCCTTTTATTCGTTAATTCCAACTCCCTGAAGAAAAAGTCCAGTCAGTGAACATCATGCAACTTCCCTCTGGTTTCTGACTACTAGATTTGTAGCTTCTTACTCTACCTCATTTTTTTTTTTTTTTTTTTTTTTTTTACATGTCCGCTCGTTATTCATCTTCTTTTAGCTGTTAATTTCCTTTCCTTCTGTAGCAACACCAACTTTTTCTGAACAATTTACCCTTTAAATTAAAGTGGGAGACTACTCTTTGTCGTCTCCGCATTGCTCACACTCGGCTGACACATGAGTATTGGCTGGATTGCCAACATTAAGCGTACTGCGACGACTGTTTGGTACCATGGACAGTGAGACATTTGTTGACCGATTGTCCCACATATAGTAATGAAAGAAATGGATATCTGTTTGAGTCTCGAAGTGAGGATGGCGAGTTCATCCTTGCCAAGATTCTTAGACTTGATGTGTCTTACCATACTAGTGGTATTTTTAGCTTCTTTTTTTTTTCAGAAGTATTCTGAAAGAAATTTAACTTTGAAAATGATATCTTTGCTTCCATGATTTTAATTGAATATTCTTTTTTTATATTATTATTTACGATAAACAATATCAGTGTCAATGACCTTAGATGTAAGGATGCCAGAAAACCTCAAATCAATTATCACATATTATTATTACAATTTTCTGGATTATTTTTGCATGCCGGAAGCGTCCCTTCCTGGCGCTTGCCAGACTGGGGTTCGAGTTCAGTCCAAACACGATAGTTCCTTTTGGTGTCAGTAACCCCATCAATTTTGTGAGTTAAAGATAGCGGGTTTGGGGGAACTTACACGTGTACCTGCTGATTATTATTATTAGTAGTAGTAGTAGTAGTAATAGTATTATTATTATTATTATTATTATTATTATTATTATTATTATTATTATTATCATTTTTACTTTATTATTATTAATATTATTATTATTACTAGCTAAGCTACAACCCTAGTTGGAAAATCAAGATGCCATAAGTACAAGGGCTCCAACAGGGAAAAAATCCCAGCGAATAAAGGAAATAAAGAAATAAATGAATTATATAAGTTATGAAAATCAAAATAATATATTTTAAAAACATTATCATTAAAACAGATATTTGATATATAAACTATAAAATGACTTATATAATCCTGTTCAACATAAAAACATAAGCTGCAACTTTGAATATTTAACGTTCTACTGATTCAACTACCCGATTAGACAGATCATTCCACAACTTGGTCACAGCTTGAATAAAACTTCTAGGGTGCTGTGCAGTACTGAGCCTTAAGATGGAGAAAGCCTGACTATTAAAATTAACTGCACACCTACTATTACGAACAGGATGGAACTGTCAGGGAAGATCTAAATGTAAAGGATGGTCAGAATTATAAAAGATATCATGCATCATACATAATATACTAATTGAACTACGGTCAGGAATAAGAAATTTAATAGACCCTAAGTTTCTGTCCAAAAAATTAAGATGAGAATCAGCAGCTGAAGACCAGACATGAGAACAATACTCAAAACAAGGTAGAATGAAAGAATTAAAACGCTTCTACAGAATAAATTAATCACCGAAAATCTTGAAAGACTTTCTCATTAAGCCATTTTTTTTTTTTTTTTTTTTTTTGTGCAATTGAAGAAGACAGAGACCTAATGTTGTGTTTCTCAAAAGTAAATTTGCTGTCAAGAATCACACCTAAACTTTTAAAAGTCATGCAAAGTTGAAGAAACATTATCAATGCTGAGATCCGGATGTTCAGGAGCCACTGTCCTTATCTGGCCCTCCCTGGTCCTAGCTTCGCGAAGAGCGGGCTTGGGAGCAGATCTTATGTATATACAGTCAGTCTGTCATTTTTTTTATCCTCCTTTAAATCCTTAAACCCCAATTCAATGGCAAGTTGTCCTTTTTTTTTTTCATCGCTGATCACGAGACAATCTTCCTTACTAAACATCCGTTCGATTGTCTTCTTCTTTCTTCTATATATTATTATCTGTTCTTCCTTTA
>NW_027172102.1:75000-85949 GCF_036898095.1 Palaemon carinicauda | reverse complement strand
TTTTCCAAAAAACAAAAAATAGAAAATATTTTTCAAAATTTTCTCTATATGATTTTACTCTCTCCTCTTACTAATAAAAAAGTGTAGAGTAAGTCATACAAGATTTTATTCCCTTTGAAATCACCACACATAAAACAGTAATATCTCAACTTGAATCTTATATAATAACTCGCTTATGTCTCCCCTTTTTCCAAGAAAAAAATATGGACGACTCAATAAAAAAACAAACCACTTTTAAAACTCTCCTAATAAAACGGATGTCAAAACACTCAAGAAATAGTTACCTCTCGTAGTTATAGGAAGTTCACCTTCCATAAATTCCAAATAATGGGAAAAGGGGGAATTTTATGGCGTCGTAAACTCACGGGAGAAAACGGGCCTTGATGCCATGAATTAATTTCTATAAATTCACTTTTATCTATTTTTAGATACATGGCTTTTTTAGGGGGAGGGGGGAGGGGGTTATTGAGGGAGGGGGCTATCATCCAAAAGGCCTTTCCGTTGGCAGATGAGTAGAAATGAAATTAGTTTTCTTGTTTTTTACTGTTTTATGTTCATTAATTATTTTACGATTAGGAAATGTCAGTCATAAGTTTTTCGTGAAGAAATATTGTTTTCCATGGTGATTACTCTCTCTCTCTCTCTCTCTCTCTCTCTCTCTCTCATCTACACACACACACACACACATATATATATATATATAATATATATATATACATATATATATATATATATATATAGATATATATAAATGTATATATATATATATATATATATACATACATATATATATATATATATATATGTATGTATACATACACACACACACACACACACACATATATATATATATATATAATCACCACGTTTAAGGGGTGTATTGAATAGGAAAGGGTGTTTGCTTATGATAGAATTCTAAATTATTATGAAAGAAAAAACAATAAGTATCTATTTCTTCAAACTTTGCAAAAACAATATATCATTAAAAAAATGTATTAAAGTCACATATTTTAAAATAAATTTTTCAAAATAATTCTAACAATATTGATAATATTACTAATACTGTAATGATGGTGACTATTTTCAATATCATTATGTAAATATGATTTTTTTGTATTAAGCCAAAAATCTCGCAATAGCGTAAGGACAAATTTTCATATATTATTCTGTCCTTAAAAGATATAAGTATTTTCTATGTATGTCATCCACGAATAAAAACAATTGAATCGAAATACAATTGAATTAAATATTAAAAACAAATAAAGCTAAAATCAAATAGAGAAATAAACAACATTCAAAGACAGGAAAATAAATATGATTCTTGAAGATCTTATCAACATGAAGCTATTATTCGTTTTACGTCAACTTGCTTCAAGGCGGACGTAAGTACAGTTTTTTATTTCACTGTAGGAGTTATTAAATAAATAAATGGAACAGCGCCAGAGGCAAGGCAAATATTTCTCTTAGTTAAACCGGCTTTTGAGTGAAGCATAAGCATTGTGTCTGTAAATTGTTTAAATGTGAGAATTTTATGGTACATTGTTCTATGACTGGAGGGTATGGCACTTCCTGCACTTAAAAGATTACCCAATGAATGAAAGATGAGATTTGTTTAATGATTTCTTCTTCTTCTTCTTCTTCTTCTTCTTCTTCTTCTTCTTCTTCTTCTTCTTCTTTAGAAGGCTTTTCTCATTTACCTCCCCAAGATCTTTACGTAAGAGGGATTTAACTCGATTTTTTTTACGACTAAGGATCAACACACACTAGTGCCATCTAGCGTCATAATTCTGAATTAAAACTTGTTTACATACTCAAATGTCTTCATATAATTTAACAAAAGGAATTATTTTGAGTTGATTTTATTCACAAAATAGGTATTTATTATGCTATTTTCATTTTCAAATGAATTTTTACTGCCTTACATTCGTGGACTATTTAATGTTTTTCCCATTTTTGTATAAATTAAACAGTTTTTCATTTTTTGAAGTAGTATAATTCATTGAATATTTCTGAATAAATAAATCTATTTTCCAAATATATTATATCTTATAAGATATCACGGTTTGAATACATCTTGAATATTCACAGACACACACAGTAGAGATACCCTAACGTGGCGAAAGGGTTTGCGTATCGCCATAATCAGCGAAGCTGTACTAGTCAGGGACACCCATACTAGGCTGGTTTGCTGTGAGGAATCAGACGAAAGTCTCCTACTATCACAAACTGGCAGTTATTCAGCGTGGTGACGAAAACTAGTCAAAGCCCAGCCATGCATAAGGACATGTGTGAGGCCTTTGTCCTTCAGTGGACTAGAAACAGATGCATATGGGGTTATGTATATATATATATATATATATGTATTTGTATATATATATATATATATATATATGTGTGTGTATGTATACATGCATACGTATATATATATATATATATATGTGTGTGTATGTATACATACATACGTATATATATAAATATAAATATATATATATATATATATATACGTGTGTGTGTATGTATACATATATGCGTATATATACGTATATAAATATATATATATATATATATATATAGTGTATATATATGGATATATATATATGTATATATATATATATATATATATACATATATATCCATATATATACAGCATATATATATATATATATATATAAATATATATATATATATATATATGTATATATATATTTGTGTTTGTGTGTGTTTGCACGCACGCGTGTGTATATGTGTGTTTGTTTGTGATATGGTGATCCCAATGGACCTTGGAGGAAGATCCACTCGACCAAAGAGAGCTCAATGTTTGGTAGGTCTATTTGTCGCCACTTTACTACACAGAGATAATCAATGAGTTCTAAAGTCTAGGAAAAAACGTCTTGGTTTGTCAGATATATTTGTATAGACTTGCCAGAGACCCGGAGACTGCATTTTTCAGTGTGTGAAGTGGAATGTTGCGTTTCCTAATTTGCTGGGTTTACGGGAGGAAATTCTTTGTCAGTGTGTACGTGTGTGTACATGTGCATGGGCTTACTTGCTTCTAATTTCATGACAAATTTCTCTTTTGGGACATTATGAAATATTCTTTGTAAGCAGTTCCCTGTCACTTTGACGTACAGTTCTACATATAATAAAAATAGTTCAAATCCTGGTTATGAAAGGTGATAAATCCTTTTATAGATTATAAATCAAATATCTGTTTCAATATTGGTAATGTTTTTAAAATATTATATTTCAATGTTTTTAATGTTCATGACTTTTTATATCGTTTATGTATTTCCTTATTACTTTTCCTCACTTAGCTATTTTTCCCTGTTGGAGCCCTTGAGCTTATAGCATCTTACTTTTCCAACTAGGGTTGTAGCTTAGTTGGTAATAATATATATTTATATATATATATATATATATATATGTACATATATATATATATATATATATGTATATATGCGTATATATGTATATATATACATATATATATATATATATATATATATATTTAGGGCACCAGCCACCCGTTGAGATACTACCGCTAGAGAGTTATGGGGTCTTTTGACTGGCCAGACAGTACTACATTGGATACTTCTCTCTGGTTACGGTTCATTTTCCCTTTGCCTACATACACTCTGAATAGTCTGGCATATTCTTTACATATTCTCCTCTATCCTCATACACCTGACAACACAGATTACCAAACAATTCTTCATCACCCAAGGGGTTACTGCACTGTAATTGTTTAGTGCCACTTTCCTCTTGGTAAGGGTAGAAGAGACTCTTTAGCTATGGTAAGCAGCTCTTCTAGAGAAGGACACTCCAAAATCAAACCACTGTTCTCTAGTCTTGGGTAGTGCCATAGCCTCTGTACCATGGCCTTTCACTGTCTAGGGTTAGAGTTCTCTTGCTTGAGGGTACACTCGGGCACACTCTCCTATCTTATTTCTCTTCCTCTTGTTTTGTTAAAGTTTTCCTAGTTTATATAGGAGATATTTATTGTTGTTACTCTTCTTAGTATATTTTATTTTCCTTTTTTCCTTTCCGCACTGAGCTATTTTCCCTGTTGGAGTCCCTGGGCTTGTAGCATGCTGCTTTTCCAACTAGGGTTGTAGCTTAGTAGGTAATAATAATAATAATAATAATAATAATAATATATACATATATATCTATATATCTATATATATATATATATATATATATACTGTATATATATATATATATATACGTATATATAAGTATATATATGTATATATATCAATATATCTATGTAAATATATATATATATATATACTAATATATATATATATATATATACATATGTATACATATATATATATATACATACATATATATATATATATATATATACTGTATATATATATATATATATATATAAACATAATAATCATCCATATCTTTCCGTGTCTGTGTCTGCTAAGCAAATATATTTTCCTATTACTGAACCCAAAAACTCTGAAATCTGAAATAAAAACCAAAATGAATAAATAAAATGATTGAAAAAGGAATAAATGCATTTGCATTGTTCTAAATCGCCCTTCATTTATCCATAATACTATTTTTCTTACTTTTGATTAATGAGTGTTATTTTTAGTATTGTTTCTTCTTCCTTTCCCCTTTGGAAATATTAAAACTCCTTTGAATATAAATGGAAGGACAGAAGGGGAGACGTCAGAAAGAAAGGTCGAAGACGTGGAGAAAGTAAGAAAATTATTTTTCTTTTGTACGAAGGTTAGTTTTGGTTAAATAATACTTTTATCTTTTTCTATTTATACTTTCACCCTTTTCATGCTAATTTTGGTTATCATTATTTTTTAGTTACCAAATTTTTGTCTTTCTTTTACGCCAGTATTAAGTTCTTTTATGTGAAGAAATAAATATATTATTTATCTTTTCCTTACTCATTTCTTTAGAAAAGATTCTACCTCATACAATGAGTTAAGATGGAAACGAACGGGTAAAATGGGATTTGTCTTAGCTTTTATAAATATTTATTATCTTCATAGATTACTTATTACATGAAATAGAAAGATTATCTATCAAATTATCAATCAAGAGAAAGTATAAAACAAATACAAACACAATAGTTCAGTTGTTACGTAATCTAAAACTATAAGAAATACCAGATTCTCTAAGTATATCTTTCCCATGCATAGCTAAAGTAGAGATATATGTACATGCCTATATGTACTTTCCCATGTATAAAAGATGGTTAGGAAATTGATAAATTATTCTATTAGTGACAGAAAAGATGTACATTATTGCACATATTCATCCCTATACACACATTACACACACACACACACACACACATATATATATATATATATAGAGAGAGAGAGAGAGAGAGAGAGAGAGAGAGAGAGAGAGAGAGAGAAAGAGAGAGAGAGAGATAGAGAGAGAGAGATACATATATATGTATATATATGTATATATATATATAATCATATATATATATATATATATATATGTATATATGTGTGTATATATATGTATATATACATATACACATATATATATACATACATATATATATATATATATATATTTATATATATATGTATATATATATATATATATATATTTACATATATACATACACACACAGACACACAGACACACACACACACACATATATATATATATATATATTTATATATACATACACACACAGACACACACATATACATATATATATATATATATATACATACACATATACATATATATATATATATATATACATATACATATACATATATATATCCTTCATACTATCTTCAGCTGAAAACTTTTAAATGTCAATTCCCTCAGAGGATTATAAAATCATTATAATTTTCTACTCAAGAATTTTATATCCAAAGAAGTCTCCTTCGAGAGAAACATTAAGTCTCTAATGAGGATAAAAACGGAACAGTTGAAGGGGGAAAGAAAGAAGAGGAAGAAGAGAGGGAAGAATAATTGTTGGAGAACGTAAGGGGGAATAACAATTAACGAAGTATTTTTCTTCTACTTATCCGTTTTCTACTTTAGTTTTCACTATTGTATTTCAGTTTTTTCAGAGCAATTTTTTTTTCAAGGAAAGTCATAATATATTTTTTGAAGTAATGTTTGCTCCTATTTGAAAAGTTTATTTTATATATTTATTTTATATCTATTCAACTATTTTTGCATGAAAAATCGTAATGTTTTTAGATAATTTTAATTTCCGTACTTGAAATGTTTAACTTAAAATATGATAAATTTTTCATCAAATGATGTTTGTGAAAAAATGTTTAATCGTATATAGAACGTTTACTCTAACTATTTATTAATTCATATACTTAATATTTGCATTCAAATTCATAATTTATTTTTCTCCGAAATATTTTTTTTTTTTGGATTTAGAAATTTTATATATTTGTTTATTTATTTATTCATATACTCGTTTAGTTGTATGAACAGTATTTTTTTTTTGAATAATATTTATTTACAACTAAAACATTTTTTCTATGCATTTATTTCTTCATATATTTAATTATTTTTGTAAGACGTGATTAGAATAGACTTAAGATATATGTGTTGAAAATTCAAGTTAGGAAGGAAGAATTATTTACTAATATATAAATAATCCTTTTCGTCTTATAACTAAGCAGTACTAGCAACAAACTTCTAGATTATATGATTTATATTATTATGATAAGCATTTTCCCTTATTATATATATATATATATATATATATACATGTATATATATAAATATATATATATATATATATATGTGTGTGTGGTGTGTGTGTGTGTGTGTGTGTTTGTGATTAATTATACATGAAATTGTAGGAAAATATTTATGATATATGTGTCCCAAAATTAAATAGAAAAGGATGAATCAATTATTAGTATATAAATAAATCTATTCGTTTAATAACTGTGGCAGCACTAAAAACAAATCTATGTTATAATGTATATATATATATATATTTATATGTATATTTATATACATATATATATATATATATATATATATATTATTAATTATTATTATTATTATTATTATTACTATCCAAGCTACAACCCTAGTTGGAAAAGCAAGATGCTATAAGCCCAGGGGCTCCAACAGGGAAAAATAGCCCAGTGAGGAAAGGAAATAAGGAAATAAATAAATGAAGAGAACAAATTAACAATAAATCATTCTAAAATAAGAAACAACGTCAAAACAGACATGTCATATAATAAACTATCAACAACATCAAAAACAAATATGTCATAAATAAACTATAAAAAGACTATGTCCGCCTGGTCAACAAAAAAGCATTTGCTCCAACTTTGAACTTTTGAAGTTCTACTGATTCAACCACCCGATTAGGAAGATCATTCCACAACTTGGTCACAGCTGGAATAAAACTTCTAGAGTACTGCGTAGTATTGAGCCTCGTGATGGAGAAGGCCTGGCTATTAGAATTAACTGCCTGCCTAGTATTACGAACAGGATAGAATTGTCCAGGGAGATCTGAATTTAAAGGATGGGTCAGAGTTGTGAAAAATCTTATGCAACATACATAATGAACTAATTGAACGACGGTGCCAGAGATTAATATCTAGATCAGGAATAAGAAATTTAATAGACCGTAATTTCTGTCCAGCAAATTAAGATGAGAATCAGCAGCTGAAGACCAGACAGGAGAACAATACTCAAAACAAGGTAGAATGAAAGAATTAAAACACTTCTTCAGAATAGATTGATCACCGAAAATCTTGAAAGACTTTCTCAATAAGCCTATTTTTTGTGAAATTGAAGAAGACACAGACCTTATATGTTTCTCAAAAGTAAATTTACTGTCGAGAATCACACCTAAAATTTTGAAAGAGTCATACATATCTAAAGAAACATTATCAATACTGAGATCCGAATGTTGAGGAACCACCGTCCTTGACCTACTTACAATCATACTTTGAGTTTTGTTAGGATTCAACTTCATACCCCATAATTTGCACCATGCACTAATTCTAGCTAAATCTCTATTAAGGGATTCACCAACCCTAGATCTACATTCAGGGGATGGAATTGATGCAAAGAGAGTTGCATCATCTGCATATGCAACAAGCTTGTTTTCTAGGCCAAACCACATGCCATGTGTATATAGTATGAAAAGTAATGGGCCAAGAACACTACCCTGTGGAACACCGGATATCACATTCCTATAATCACTATGGTGCCCATCAACAACAACTCTTTGAGATCTATTACTTAAAAAATCAGTAATAATGCTAAGAAACGACCCACCCACTCCCAACTGTTTCAGTTTGAAAACAAGGGCCTCTTGATTAACACGGTCAAAGGCAGCACTAAAATCAAGGCCAATCATACGAACTTCCCGACCACAATCAAGGGATTTCTGTACAGCATTGGAGATTGTAAGAAGGGCATCACATGCTCCAAGGCCTTTACGAAAACCAAATTGCAAACTAGGGAGTAGATGATTACCTTCAGCAAACCTATTAAGACGTTTTGCCAGAAGACGTTCAAAAACTTTAGATAATATGGGAGTTATGGAAATTGGGCGGTAATCAGTGGGACTTGAGCTACCACAAACACATTTACATATAGGAGTAACATTACCAATTCTCCAACTAGTGCTAAAAGCTCCTCTTCTTGCTAACTTGCGCAAAATAACAGATAACTTTGGAGCTAAGAAATCTGCTGTCTTTATAAAAAACAAAGGAAAAATACCATTTGGGTCTACACCTCCATAAGCATCAAGGTCCATCAACAGAGCTTTAATCTCACGAGATCGAAAAGCTAAACTAGTTAGTTTAGCCTCAGGAAAACAGGAATGAGGAAGTTCAAGTTTTTCATTACTCTGTTTACTGTCAAAAACATCAGCCAAAAGGGTTGCCTTTTCCTTTGGACAGTGAGTGACTGAGCCATCTGGTTTAAGTAAAGGAGGAACTGTTGCATCTACACCAAAAAGTGCAGATTTAAGGGTAGACCACCATTTATGTTCCTGAGTTGTACCAGAAAGTGTTTCTTTTATGGTTAAATTGTACTCCTTTTCAGTTGAGGCATAAACTCTCTGAGCAAAAGCTCGAAGCTGAGTATAGTTGTTCCAGGTCAAATCTGATCTGTTACCCTTCCAAAGTTGATAGGCCTCCTGCTTCTCCAAAAAAGCACGTCTACAATCATCATTGAACCACGGTTTGTCCTTCACTCGGTACCTTAGCACACGAGAAGGGATACGCCTATCAATTATGTTGACTAGATTCTCATTCAAAGGGACAACAGGATCTACACTATTATATAATTGTGACCAATTCAAGCACAAAAGATCATGTAAAATCCCATTCCAGTCTGCTTGGGATTTCATATAAATTTTACAAGAATATGATATATCAGGGACAGGCTGCTCAGTCTTCACTAATAATGAAATCAAGGCATGATCAGATGTCCCGACTGGAGAACCAACCTTACCAGTTATAACGCCAGGGGAGTCAGTGTATACAAGGTCCAAGCAATTACCAGACCTGTGAGTAGCTTCATTTATGATTTGCTCACAGCCTGATTCAGAGGCAAATGAAATTGTAGGAAAATATTTTGTAATATATGTATCCCAAAATTAAGTAAAAAAGGATGAATCAATTAATAGTATATAAAATAATCTATCAGTGTAATAACTGTGGCAGCGCTAAGAACAAATCAATATGTTATAAAATATATATAATTTATTATACATGAAATTATAGGAACGATCTATAATATGCGTTGCAAAATTAAGTAGAAAAGGATGAATCAATTTCTTGTATAGATATAAACATATTGCTATAATTACTCTGGCAGCACTAAGACCACTCACTATGTTATGAAATATATATAATCAATTATATATGAAATTAGAGGAAAATATTTATAGTATGTGTTGCAAAGTTAAGTAGAAAATGGTGAATCAATCACTAGTACAGAAATAAACACATTCGTTTAATAACTGTGGCAACACCACTCAATAACATAATAGGATTCACATCATTATAACAAACATAAAAGTCAAACAATCATAAACAAAAGAAACACACCCACAGTGTAGCATAACCGAACATAAAGAACGAGCACCTACCCACACGCAAACGAATTGAATGAGGCAAAACAAACACAATTGCGCAATTGAACAAGAAGAAGAATGAACAAGCTTTAAACAAAAGAAGTGAGTACCAAAAACATAATGTCAAGTTCATATGTTGTAGGCTTGCAACACGTGGGGGTTAATTATTAATCCATAATTAAACAATGGAAGTTTCCACATGCTTGAAATAGATTGATCTTCCCCCGAGCGAGGTTTTACGATATACATGCATATACCAGTGTACTCGACCCGTCAAAAATGACTGCTAAATACTTAGATAAATATGTACATATGCACACACACATATTCAGCCCTTTCCCAAGTACCTCTTTTGGTGACCCCTCTCACCAGAGTATGACTACTCCCTCTTCCACCTACCTGAAGGACCGGGAGAGACCGAGTAATCATACATATGGCAATATCATTCAGTGTGAGTAGAAAGTTCATATATGTATATATTTATGTATGTATGTATATATATATATATATAAATACGTACATATATATATATATATATATATATGTATATATATAATATATGTATATATATGTATATATATATATATATATATATATAAATAGCAACGGAAACTTATTGAAGTCATAGACAAAATAATATCATTATCAGAGAGGATTATTTCATATATATATATATATATATATACACACATATATATATATATATATATATATGTATATATATATATATATATATGTATGTATACATATATATATATATATATATATGTGTGTGTATGTGTGTGTGTATGTGTGTGTGTGAGTGTGTATGTTTGAATAAAATAAAATAACGCAATGATAACCAAACTAAAAAAAC
>NW_027172102.1:57500-65000 GCF_036898095.1 Palaemon carinicauda | reverse complement strand
AACTACAATTCAGATTAACAGAATTTTACCCTAGAATATTTTAGTATTATGAAATTGAATATTGCATTAAGCTAAATTATATTTATAATGATTTTCATGTTCTATTTTCATTTTGTATTTGAAAGTATTATTACTAAATGACGTAAAAACGTATAAAGTATAGTTATCATCACAAATATATACATGTATATTTACATTCATATATATATATATATATATATATATATGTGTTTGTGTGTGTGTGTGTGTGTGTGTGTGTACAAATTTATGTATGTATATGATGGCGATTATTTATGTATTTCTGCAACTCTGCTCTTGTATATATTTCGTAATTAACAGTTGATTATATGAGTTAGATCTCTCTCAAGGAAAAAATTTACAGTATTCATCCTGAAGCCAATTTTCAGTACTCCAACAAAAAAAAAAAAAAAATAGAGTGGAGAAAAATAAAAAAAAAAATAAAAAAAAGAGAGTTAAGTCTTAAGAAAAGCCATCTCTTTTTCCTCGTAATTAACGGCTCCATTGCTCTCCTTCAACGGGAGCCTAATTACTGTTTTGCCTTCATGGGGTAAGAAGAATTCCCGGAAGCCGGGGATTATTTTCTCCGGGCTACAGAAAAGGGACGAAAATACGAGTAGGTGTAAGTCTAAGGGTTTACACTCCTTGAATGGGACTGAGATAAATCGACTTGGGAGAAACGTTTTGGGTCTTCATTTGCTTTTGGCACGTTTTTGAAGATGGTGTTTTTTAGTCTAGAATGCTTTTTTCTTAATTCAAAAAATGGAAAATAAGAAATAAAAGGCTTATTTATCGGCTTTTATATCATTGAAGGGCCTTAATATAGTTGTTTCTATAATGATAGTAATTTGAAAAAATAAATAAACTTAATTAAAAAATAAAATAAATAGAGGGAATCAATTCAATAGATAGCAGCTTATTAGTATTCTTTCTATTATAATAAATAGTCTTTATCAGTTAATTTTGGTACTGACAGTATTATGGAAAAAATGGAAAATTAGGATTATTAAAAAAATAAATAATTGGAAGGTTCTAATTCCATCTACAAAAAGTCTTTCATGTTAGATATTATTAGGTTTACTCGGAAATTCACTTGTTTTATAAATTTCCAAGGATTAGCATAAACAGTTTTTATGATAAATTTCTGTAAAATAACTTCATGTTCGGATACGAATAATTAACTCTTCATATTAAGGTTAAAAACAGTAACTGTTTATATTTATATAGGAAAAAATAACTGCCTGTATTTGGATATGAATAAACACCTGCCCGTATTCGTATAAAAATAAGCAACTGTGCGTATTCGAATATGAATAAGCGATTGTCCTTATTTGGATACAAGTAAGCTACATCTCATGTTGAAATGATAATAAGCAATGGCTCATAATCAGATACGAATAAGTAACTGTCTGCATTCGGATATAAATAAGCAATTCTTCGTATTCGGTTATGAATAAGTAACCATGCGTATTCAAATACGAATAAGCGTTTATCTGTATTCAGATAAAAATAAGTAACTGTTCATATTTAGATAGGAAAAAACAAATGTTTGCATTTGTGTATGAATAAGCAACCATGCGTATTCAGATATAAATAAGCGTTTGTCCATATTTGTATGCAAATAAGCAACTATTCATATTCAGATACGAAAAAACCACTGTTTGCAATTGGATATGAATAAGCAACCATGCGCATTCAGATACGAATAGGATTTTGTTTGTTTTCAGATACAAATTCGCAACTGTTCACATTCAGATTCGAATAATCTAAAACTCATATTCAGATAAGAACAAGCAACCGTGCGTATTCGGGTCTGAATAAGCGGCAGCACATATTTGGACATCAATAATACAACTACTCCTATTCAGGTTCAGATAAGGTCGTGAGAGTGTTCCAGATGTTATTGAATATTGACAACGACGAGGGACCTTCCAGTGGAGGGAATCGTTATTTGAGTACGACTGTATTCCTGATATGGTTTTCAGGCTTTTACTTTGTATAATAATAATAATAATAATAATAATAATAATAATAATAATAATAATAACAATAATAATAATAATAATAATAATAATAATACTAATAATAATAATAATAATGATAATAATAATAATAGAGAGGAGAGATGATTTATGTTCCTTGTCGAAATTTTTTATAAAAAAGCCAGGAAAAGTAAGATATATTGTACGAAGAAATTGTTTGTTAGGAATTTTGAAATATATTCAAATACCTGACAATTCCCCAAAACATTTATAATCTATATACATACACAAACATATAAATAAATGTGTATATACAGAATATATATATATATATATATATATATACATATATATATAAATATTCATATATTTATATATATATATATATATATATATATATATTTATATATATATATATATATATATTTATATATATACATATATATATATATATATATATATATTATTTCTTACTTTTCCTTAATTTTTATAAACCCCGCTGATATTATCATTATCGTTATTATTATTATTATTATTATTATTATTATTATTATTATTATTATTAATATTATTATTATTATTATTATTATTATTATAATTGTTGTTCTAATTATTAGTAATATTACCATTATTATCATTATAATAATAATTCTTATTATTATCATTATTTTTGATATCATTATGATAATAATAATAACAACAACAATAATAATAATAATAATAATAATAATAATAATAATAATAATAATAATAATAATAATAATAATTATAATAATAATAATAATAATAATACTAATAATAATAATTATAATAATAATAATAATTATCATTTTTATTATTATTATTCTTATTATTATTGTTATTATTATTATTATTATTATAATAATAATAATAATAATAATAATGATAATAATAATAATAATAATAATAATAATAATAATAATAATTATTATCATTATTATTATTATTATCATTATTATTATTATTGTTATTATTATTATTATTATTTATGGAGATTTACGAAGAAAATAATAATAAAAGAATATACCCCTCTTATATATACACACACATACACACGCCCACATACGCACATGCAAACACCCACACACCTTTAAGTGGGGGAATTGTGTATGGCCATGATCAGCAAATCTGTACTAGTCAGGGTCACTCCTACTAGGTTGGTTCGCTATGAGATCTTGGAGCATAACTATAGTTAATCTCGATTCATTTACGGTCTCGAAAAATATAAAAAACCTTTTAGAAAAGATATATATAAAACTCAATTGATATTTCAAAGTCTTACAAAACCTAAATGACTGAGTTTCAAATATATATAAATGACTTTTCCCTTCTACGAATTTAAGCGTAATTTGAATCAGCCTGAATATATATTAAACTTCAGTGTGTCGTTTCTAATTGATTTTCAAAGCAGTGGAGGACTGAAACATGTTAATTTAGATCTGGTAAAAAAATTTATTTATAGATGGAGGGCAACTACTATTCAGATTAACATGATTCTACCCTAGAATGTTTTAGTATTATGAAATTGAATATTGCATTAAGCTAAATTATGTTCATAATAACTTTTATTTTCTATTCTCATTTTGTATATGAAAGTTTTATTATTAAAGGGCGTAAAAACGTATCAAGTATAATTATCATCACAAATATATATACAGTATATATATACTGTATATATATATATATATATATATATGTATGTGTGTATATATATATATATATATATATATAAGTGTGTGTGTGCGTATGTGTGAGTGTGTGTTAGTACAGATTTATATATGTATAATATGGCTATCATAAGTGTACTTCTGCAACTATGCTCTTGTATCTATTTCGTAATTAACAGTTGATTATATGTGTTAGATCTCTCTCAAGGGAACAGTCCACACTACTCACCCTGAAGCCAATTTTTAGTACTCCAACAAAGGAAAAAAATATTTTAGAGAAAATAGAAAAAAATAGAAAAAAGAGAGTTAAGTCCTAAGAAAAGCCATCTTTTTTTCCTCGTAATTAACGGCTCCATTGCTCTCCTTCAACGGGAGCCTAATTACCGTTTTGCCTCTATGGGGAAAAAAGAATTCCCGGAAGCCGGGGATTATTTTCTCCGGGCTAGAGAAAAGGGACGAAAATACGTGTAGGTGAAAGTCTAAGGGTTTTACACTCCCTAAATGGGACTGAGATAAATCTACTTGGGAGAAACGTTTTGGGTCTTCATTTGTTTTTGGCACGTTTTATTTAAGATGATGTTTCTTAGTCTATAATACTTTTTTTTTTTAATTCAAAAAATGGAAAATAACAAACAAAAGGCTTATTTATCGGCTTCTATATCATTGAAGGGCCTTAATATTGTTGTTTTTATAATGATAGTAATTTGAAAAAATAAATAAACTTAATTTGAAAATAGAATAAATAAAGGGAATTATTTCAATAGATAGTAGCTTATTAATATTCTTTCTATTATAATATATAGTCTTTATTAGTTCTTTTTAGTACTGACAGTATTACGGAAAATAGGGAAAATTAGGCTTATTAAAAATAGTAAAATAATTGGAAGTTTCTAATTCCATCTACAAAAAGTCTTTCATGTTAGATACGATTTGGTTTCTTGGGAAATTTAATTGTTTCTAAATTTCTAAGGATTAATATAGACAGTTTTTATGATAAATTTCTATAAAATAACTTCATATTCGAATAGGAATAATTAACTCTACATATTCAGGTTAAAAACAGTAACTATTTATATTTATATAGGAATAAATAGCTGCCTGTATTCGGATATGAATAAACAACTGCCCGTATTCGGATATGAATAAGCAACTGCCCATATTCGGATAGGAATAAACAACCGCTCGTATTCAGATACGCATAAGCAACTGTACGTATTCCAATACTATTAAGCATCTGCCCGTATTCGGATACGAATAAGCAACTGTGCGTATTTGGATATGAATAAGCAACTGCCCGTATTCGGGTACGAATAAGCGATTGTCCCTATTTGGATACAAGTAAGCTACATCTCATGTTAAAATAATAATAATAAGCAACGGCTCATAATCAGATACGAATAAGTAACTGTTTGCATTCGGATATAAATAAGCAACTGTCCGTATTCGGTTATGAATAAGTAACCATACGTATTCGAATACGAATAAGCGTTTATCTGTATTCGGATAAAAATAAGCAATTGTTCATATTCAGATACGAAAAAACAACTGTTTGCAATTGGGTATGAATAAGGAACCATGCGTATTCAGATATGAATAAGCGTTTGTCCATATTTGTATGCAAATAAGCAACTATTCATATTCAGATACGAAAAAACAACTGTTTGCAATTGGATATGAATAAGCAACCATGTGTATTCAGATATGAATAAGATTCTGTCCGCATTCGGATACAAATAAGCAACTGTTCATATTCAGATACGATTAATCTGAAACTCGATTTCAGATACGAACAAGCAACCGTGCGTATTCGGATCCGAATAAGCGGGAGCACATATTTGGACATCAATAATACAACTACTCCTATTCAGGTTCAGATAAGGTCGTGAGAGTGTTCCAGATGTTATTGAATATTGACAACGACGAGGGACCTTCCAGTGGAGGGAATCGTTATTTGAGTACGACTGTATTCTGGATATGGTTTTCAGGCTTTTACTTTGTATAATAATAATAATAATAATAATAATAAAAATAATAATAATGATAATAATAATAATATTAATAATAATAATAATAGAGGAGAGATGATTTATGTTCCTTATCGAAAAGTTGTTTATAAAAAGCAAGCCAGGAAAAGTAAGATATATTGTACGAAGAAATTGTTTGTCAGGAATTTTGAAATATCTTCAAATACCTGACAATTCCCCAAAACATTTATAATCTATATACATACACAAACATATGAATAAATGTGTATATACAGAATATATATATATATATATATATATATATATATATTATTTCTTACTTTTCCTTAATTTTCATAAACCTCGATGATGATATTATTATTATTATTATTATTATTATTATTATTATTATTATTATTATTATTATTATTATTATTATTATAATTGTTGTTCTAATTATTATTAATATTACCAGTATTATTATTTTAATAATGATTTTTATTATTATCATTATTTCTAGTAATATTATTATTATTATTATTATTTTTAATAATATCATTATTATTATCATAATAATTTTCATCATTATTATTATAATAATTTTTATTATTATTATTATGATAATTTTTATTATTATTATTATTATTATTATTATTATTATTATTGTTATCATTATTATTATTATTACTATAGTTATTATTATTATTATTATTATTATTATTATTATTATTATTATTATTATTATTATTATTATTATTATTATTATTATTATTATTATTACTATTTTTTTTATAGAGATTTACGAAGAAAATAATAATAAAAGAATATACCCACTTATATACACACACACACACATACACACGCCCACATACGCACACGCAAACACCCACACAACTTTAAGTGGGGAAATAGTGTATGGCCATGATCAGCAAATCTGTACTAGCCAGGGTCACTCCTTCTAGGTTGGTTTGCTGTGAGATCTTGGAGCATAACTATAGTTAATCTTAATTCATTTACGGTCTCAAAAATCTAAAACGCCTTTTAGAAAAGCTATATATAACATTCAATTAATATTTCAAAGTCTTACAAAACCAAAATGACTGAGTTTCAAACATATCTAAATGACTTTTCCCTTCTACGAATTAAAATATAATTTGAATTAGCCTGAACCTATATTAAACTTCAGTGTGTCGTTTCTAATTGATTTTCAAAGCAGTGGAGGACTGAAACATGCTAATTTAGAACTGGTAAAAGAATTTATTAATAAGTGGAGGGCAACTACAATTGAGATTAACAGAATTCTACCCTAGAATATTTTAGTATTAGGAAATTGAAAATTGCATTACGCTATATTATATTTATGATGATTATCATCTTTTATCTTCATTTTGTATTTGAAAGTATTATTATTAAATGTTGTAAAAGCGTATAAAGTATAGTTAGAATCACAAATTATACATGTATATATACATTTATATATATATATATATATATGTTTGTGTGTATATATATATATATATATATACATATATATATATATATATATATACTGTATATATATTTATATACATATATATATATATATATATACATATATATACATATATATATATATATATACATATATATGTATATATATGTATGTATATATATATATATATATGTACATATATATATAAATATATATATATATATATATATATGTGTGTGTGTGTGTGTGCGTATGTGTGATTGTGTGTAAGTACAGATTTATATATGTATGAGATGGCTATTATAAATGTACTTCTACTACTATGCTCTTGTATCTATCTCGTAATTAACAGTTGCTTATATAAGTTTGGTCTCTAT
>NW_027172102.1:35000-47500 GCF_036898095.1 Palaemon carinicauda | reverse complement strand
GATACAAGCATAATATATACAAAATAATTTATGTACGATCGCGTAACACACGGTTGGTACATGGCTCCCCCCCTAAAAATGACATACTGTACATGTTAAATAGGGCGCCCTGATCTAGAGAGGCGAACTGTAGGCGGGTCATCTGGCAGAAGATAAGCAGGTTTTAGATGATCAATGGAGACCCAGTCTTCTTTGCCACGAATGTTTAGTAGGAATGCTTTCGAACTACGTCGGATCACAAGGAAAGGGCCCGTGTAAGGGGGCGTTAGTGGTGGCTTGCTAGTGTCGTTGCGCAGGAGGACGTGCGTTGCAGAGTGCAAGTCCGTTGGTATGTGATGCTTTGCTGGGGGCTTGTAAGTCTGGCGGCACGAAGTAAATTTTCCCACGACGTGACGTATGCGCTGGAGATCGTCGGAGGAGGTTGTAGAAGGAAAAAATTCGGCAGGGACGACCAACGGGTCACCATACACCATTTCAGCTGCCTAGACGTCGAGGGCGTCTTTAGGAGTGGTCCGTAGTCCCAGGAGGACCCAGGGAAGCTGAGTAAACCAGTTGCAATCCTTGCAGCGGGACATCAAAGCTGCTTTGAGGGTGCGATGAAAAACGTTCAACCATTCCATTGGCAGCGGGGTTGTAGGCCGTTGTCTGATGTAGGGTGATGCCCAGGAGATTCACTAATGATATCCACAATTGAGAGGTGAAAGTGGTTCCCCTGTCAGAAGTAATATGCTCAGGGATACCAAATCTTGCAATCCATCCAGAGAGTAAGGCAGATGTACATGAGGCGGACGTTGCAGTTCGCAACATCCCGCCACATTATTTTGGCGCCCGAACAGGGACAGTCGAGGTGGGATTGAACCAGACTGTTTCACAAAGGTTATATTTAGGATTTAGATTTAAGGTTAACGACAATGGAAGGTAAATTAAAGGCTTTGGAGGAGGAATTGCGGCATTATAAAGAACGGGAGCAGATGTTGATAGTTGAGAAAGAGAGGTTGTTAGTAGAGAATGAGAGGTTGAACTGGGAGAAGGAGGCGATGCAGAAGGAGCTTAGGGAGTTGAAGGGAACTGTAGAGAAAGTGGAAGAATGTTTTGAGATGAGGATGAAAGAGAATGAGGAACGGATGGAGAACCGATTGGAAGCTATGATGGGGCAAGTCATGGGGATGATGAAAACTATAATGGGTGAAGGTGCAGTCGGAGGAGTGTTCTCAGCTTCGGGTAATGGGTTGGTAGTGGAAGAGAAGGTTAAGGTAGGTGAGAATGGGAAAGGAAGTGATAGTGATAGTAGTAATAGTGATGGTGATATTGAAGATAAGGGAATTAGGCATAGTAAGGATGAACAGAAAGGTGAGAGGAAAGATGAAAGGATAAGTAAAAGTGATGTGAAGAAAGAGAAGAAAAAGTATCAGGCTGATAGCAAGGACGATCGTGAATGGGTGAAAGTGGTAAGTAAGAAAAAGGGTAAGAAGGGAATGGTTAAGGATAGGAATTTAAGTGTGGAAGTGGATACATTATATTCAAATGAGGAAGAAGGTAACAAGGGAGTAGACAGTGATGATAGCAGTGAGAATGAACGTGATGTGTGTAAGACTGTGTTTATGAGAGAGGTACCTCGGTGTGAAAGGTTCAATGAGCATAGTAGTAGGGATGTATACGAGTTTTTCAAGGAGTATGAGAGGTATTGTCAGGATAAGTATGGTGATAGTAAAAGAGTTTGGGCTAGGGAGTTAGGAGAATATTTGACTGGGTATTTGTTGACGATGTATGGAGTGATAATGAGTGTAGGGGACGTTGATTATGAAAGTGTGAAAAAGAGAATAATTGAACAGGTAAAACATATGAAAGGGAGTGTTAAGTATAAGCGTAAGAATGATTTTGATGAAGCACGGATGAATGCAGATGAAGCGATATCAATGTACGTATGTAGGTTGGAAACGTTAGCTAGGAAGAAGTATGGGGATGAAGGCATAAATGAGAATAAGGAGTTAATGAAGAAGTTTTTGGCTACTGTACCCGATAATGTTGCCGAGTTTGTTAATTTGAAACGGAAGGAGAAAATGAGGTGGACGAAAGAAAGATTGACATGGGATGATATTTTAGAGATAGTTGAGGATTACGAGTTGGATAGATGTATGAAAAAAAGTAAATCTGTGAGTGTAAGAACTGGAATGGAGGAAAGTGTGCCAGAATTTGTTAGTTTTTAGAGATGCTGTTATGAGAGGACCGATGAGGGTAGCTGATAGTGTAGTAGATAGGAGTGTTAGGGGCGAGTAATGTGGGAATACCTGTAAGGACAAATGAAGGGTTTAGGCAAGGGAATCAGGTTTGGAGGGATAGGAGTGCTAGTGCACCGCAAGGTAGGTCAGGTAGTTGTATCCGTGAAGAGAAGTGTTTATAGATGTGGGAAAGTAGGACATAAGAAGAATGAATGTAGATGGGCTCTTGGTGCTTGTTTTGGATGTGGTGAGGTAGGGCATAGAATTAGCGAGTGCAAGAAAGAGAAAGGGGTAAAATGTTATCGGTGTGGTATGACTGGGCACATAGCGAGTGGATGTCGTAGTAATCATATGAATGTAATTTGTGGTAATTGTGGTAAGGATGGTCATTATGCTAGAATGTGCAAGGAGCCACGGGTGGTAAGTGTACTGAATGTGGTGCAGATGGGCACGTAGCTAGGGTATGTAGGAAGAAGGGAGTAAATCAGCCAGGATGTTCGGGAAACTAGAGTGTAAGAGGGTTCAGCTGGGTGAGTCCTCGAGTGTGTGCGGAGTGAATGTGATGCATGTTCGTGAAGGTTTACTACATGAAGACGTGATGGGCGAGAGAGCTCATGACTGCATGAGTGCAAAAGTAAAATTTTAATGGAATAGAGCTAGTTGGTCTGATTGATACTGGTTGTGGTGTCAATTTAATGTTTAGGAATGCATACGATAAGGTAAGGGATGTGTGTGAATTTAGGGGGTGTAAAGGTGAAGTGAAAGGTATCGGTAATTTAAGTATGTCTGTGCAAGGAAAGTTACGTGAAAATGTTATGATTGGGGGGCTGATGATGGAAGATAATGATTTTTATGTGGTTGAGGGAGTAAATGACAAATACGATGTGTTGTTAGGTTATAACTTCTTGAAAAAATGCGGTATGATTGTACATCCTAGTGTAAATATGATGGAGATGAAAAGTTAAGGGTAAATTTTGTGGGGAATTTTATTTGAATGAAGATGGCAGTGTATGTACGAAGGGTATGGAAAGGTGTGCCGTTAATAGCAAAAGAAGGTGTTAAATTGTCAAGAGATGCGAGTGAGGTTGTCAGTGTAAAAGTTGCATGGCCGAATAGTCTGGGAATTGCCAATAGTGACAATTGTGAATATGTAGTGGAAGGTTCGGAAGCAAGTAAATTGGTGAAGACAAGTGTGCATGTGTATGATGGTATTTTGAATTTGCAGGAGCCAAAGGTGTATGTGAGCTTGTTGCCGACTGTAAGGAGGAAGAGAATACGGGGTATACGTGAGGGTGATTGCATGGGATGTATGTATACGTTGGTCAATGTAGAGGATGAAAGGTATGTTAAATTGAGACATGTTATGACGGGTAAGATAAAGCAGGATGACGATTGGGACTATGAAAGTTTGAAAGAAAGAATTAATTTAGATGAGAATAAAAGTGAGGGAGAAAGGGAACAATTGTATAGGATGTTATGGGATAGACGGAGAGTTTTGAGTCGCGGTGACGAGAATTGTGGGGGATCAAAGCTGCCTGAATTTAAGATAGTTCTTAGTAATGATACCCCCATATATCAGCGTCCCCGACATTTTTCTCCGCCTATTGCCAAAGAAATAGAAGAGCAGTGCCAGGAGTTAGAACAAATGGGTGTAATAGAAAGGAGTGAGAGTGCCTGGAATAGCCCTATTGTACCTGTAAGAAAGCCGGATGGAAGTTTACTTACGTATGTGTATAGATTATAGGAAGGTGAATGAAGTAACTGTTAAAGAACGTTTTCCGATGAATGTAGTGTCTGACTGTGTGCATAAGATGCATGGTATGAAAGTTTTTACAAAGTTAGATTTAGTTAGGGGCTATTACCAGGTGCCTCTGGCAGAGGGGAGCAGGGCGCATTACGGCATTTTCAAGTAGAAATTGTCATTATCAGTTTAAAAGATTAAGTTTTTGCCTTGCTAATGCGCCTGCTGCCTTCCAGAGGGCACTGAATGTAGTTTTGGCTGGGTTTGATAGACAGAAGGTGACTGTTTTTATTGATGATATTTTGATTGCTAGTGAGACTGTTGAGGAACACATGCAGTTGCTTGGAGCAGTATTAGAACGGTTGATAGAAGTTGGTGTGAAAGTTAAGCTTGAAAAGTGTACATGGTTGGCCGGGGGAGGTGGAATTTCTTGGGCATGTGGTGAGTGAATCGGGTATAAGGAAGAGTGAAAAGTTTGTGAGTAAGGTGAGAGAGTTTCCACGTCCTCATACGCTGCGTGAGTTGAGAGGTTTTCTTGGGTTAATTGAATTTGGTCGGAAGTTTGTCAGAGATTGTTCGGGAATAGGGAAGCCTTTGAATGAGTGGACAGGTAAGAGAAATAGTACGAGACTGAAATGGGATGAGCGTATGATTGAAGTATTTGAAAACTTGAAAGAAGAGGCTACGAGAGACGTCACTTTGGCCTTTCCCGATTATAGTGAACATGCGAGTATGCTAGAGTTATATACGGATGCTAGTGGAATAAGTATGGGTGGGTGCTTGGTTCAAATGCAAAGAATAAATGGAGATGAACAGTTGAGAGTGATAGCGTATGTAAGTAAAGCATTTAATAAGGGCTGAGCGAAAGTATTCCACGATTGAAAGGGAGTTAGCTGCGATAAGGTTTTGCGTGAAAGCGTTGAAGGTATTTTTGTATGGTGTGAAATTTATTGTGCGTACTTACCATCAGCCCGTAGTGTACATGATTAGAAAAGAGTCTGTGAATGCTAGGGTTGCGAGGACAATAGAGGATTTGAATGAATTTGACTTTAAGCTAGAATATGTACCTGGGAGTAAGAACGTGATAGCAGATGCGATGTCAAAGAATGCATGGTAAGATAGAAGAGAGTAGCGAGAATGATAGTAATTTTGAAAGGTTGCCGGAAGATTTTAGTGGTGGTAAAAAGTTTTGAAGGGGATGACATGGTGTATAAATGTATTTTGTGTCGGTTAAATAAGTTTAAATTGAAGGGTTTGAATAGGGATATACCTGCTAGTGTAGATGAGCTTAGAATGAGTGCTAGGAATGAAGTATCGAAAGAAATGGCATATAAGGAGGAGGATAGTATGCTTGAGGGTGAATTGTTATCAAAAGTATTGTTGGTAGTAAGTATGTTATATGGTGTCACTGTTTATTTGTATTTTGGGTGGAATCGTGCGATGCAGTACCGAGCAAATAAAGAGACTGAAAGGGAGTATATATTGAGGTTACAATGTAATGAAAGATGTTGCAAGTTGTTGAGTAAGAAGGAGGATTGTCCGAGTGATTTGAATCAGAGTGGTATGAGCATAGAAGATAGCGAAGATGACCATGGGTGTGATAAGGATGACCCTATTGATAGGAGAGTAAACATTTGTATGCATGGTGTAAAAGGAAGAATGATGACGTATGTGGGTATAAATGAGAATGAATACTGTAGTTTAATTGATACAGGTGCGCAAGTGTCATTAGTGAATATGTCTGTTATCAAGGAAATAGAGCGGTACGATTGGGAAGTGAAACGGTAATGTACGAGTGTGAGAATTTATGGGATAGGTAAAGGAAGTTTGCTAGTTTGGGAAGAAGTGCGTTTGAAAGTAAAACTGGGAAGTATAGAGGTGGAACATAATTTTATTGTAATGGGAGAGAATGAGATGCCTAGTTGTTTTTTTATAGGAATTGACTTTTAAGATTGCATGATTTATCAGTTGATATTGGTAGTGGTTTACTTCTGAAGAATGGATGTGAAGTAGTTGTGATAGAAGATAATAGTGTATTTATGGCGAATTTTGTTGGCATGGTTGATATTACGAGGAGTGAGGATGATCTACTGACTAAAGAGGAGGTGGAAGAAATGCAAGATGAATGTGAGGAAATTAAAAGGTTACGTGAATGTATGTTGAATAGTATTGAGGTAGAAGAATGGCCGTCTGATTTAGAGGTGTATAAGAAAGTTAGTAAGAGACTTATTGTGTGTAAGAATATTGTTTATTTTCTACATAAAGGAATGGATAAAGATATATATGTTCCTGTGTTTCCAATGCATGCAGCAGTAAGTATGTGTATGTTAGTGCATGACAGATATGGGCATATGGGTAAGAATGAATTATGGGAATGCATGCGTGAGAGATTGTTTACACCTGGGTTGAGTCAGATATGTAAGGATGTAGCGACTACGTGTGAAGATTGCCAGAAAGGGAAGTATCAGAGAGTGCATGCTAATCCGCCTGTTTTGAGATTACGTATGAAAGAACCATTTGAGATGTTTGTGATTGATTGTGTTTCGTTGCCTGTGACTGCGAGAAGACATGTGGGAATGATTGTTATGGTTGATCACATGAGTAAATTTACCTATGCAATACCCATCAAGGATAAACAGAGTGAGACTGTTGCAAGAATGGTTGGTCAAGTGATGTTGCCGATGTGTGTGTGTAAGCCTGTGAGAATGTTAAGTAATAATGGCCCTGAGTTTGTTGGATGGGAGTTTGAGCAGATGTTAAGAGAATGGGGGTATTGAACATGTGTATTCGACTCCTTATATGCCAAGTGCGAATGGGTTGGCTGAAAGGACTGTAAGAACAGTAACTGAAATTTTGCGAATGAAGAATACATGTGATAATGATTGGGATTTGTATGTTGGTAGAGCGTTGTGGGCTTACAATGCAACAGTGCATAAGAGTAACGGGTATGTCTCCATGTAAGTTTATGTTAAATTTTGAAAAGATAATAAGACCGAGGTTGGGTGTGTCGGAGGATGATAGAGATGTGTGGAGGAAAGCAAATAAGAGGTTTGAAAGCTTTAAAGTTTGTGAGAGAGTGATGAAAGAAGTAATTGAAAAGGGTAGAATGAATGTAAATAAGGTGCGTGATAAATTTGAAGGTCCTATGAGGTGTTAGAAGTTGGTTCGAGTGGATTAAGTTACGTTTTGGGTAAGTTGTGTGTGGGTGGTATTGTGGAAAAAATTAGGGCCCACCACAACCAGTTGCGTAAATGGAAAGAGGTACCTGAGTATATCCAAGAGAATGGGATGAGTAAATGGTTGAAAAGGAACAAGGGTGAACCTAGTATGTATGAGGACTTAGGTCTGGAAGGTAAACAGTTGGTGTTAGTAGAATATAAGAAAAGGAAGAATACAAGAGCTTTAAGTAAAGATGAAAGAAGGGGAAATTTTATAAGTAAAAGTGAGAATAGAAATAAGTATGACAAGGGTGTAAATGTGCAAGTGTGTATGGAAGATGAATGTGTTAATACAGATGAATCATGGCTGAGTATGAATGATACCTATAGTGTGTGTGGCTTTTCCTTAGGTGATGTAAAAGAAAGGATGACGAATGCGAGAGTGAGAGATAGGAGAATGATTAGTAGCATGAATGAATCTTTCACTAAAGTTGAGAATGTTTTTGATGAAATGGATGAACTGTTTACAGAAATGAGTGTAATTTATAGGGCCAGATGAGAACGAGGTAGATATGGTTGTACATGATATATTAGATGATAGGGATTTAGATAGGAATAGTGTTAATGTAGCGAATGATTGTGATAAGGAAGAAGTGAATGAGAGAGTATATGGGGGCCCAGTTACTCGGAGTAGAGGTCCCGTTCCCGACTGCGACTGGGTTATGAAAAAAATAATGTAAGTGTTGTGTGAGAAGGATTTGGCAAAGTAAGGGGGGAGGAATGTGGAGGATTTATTTTTGTTTTATTTTAATTTTTGTTTTTTTGCCAAATCCAGAGGAGAGAGAGAGAGAGAGAGAGAGAGAGAGAGAGAGAGAGAGAGAGAGAGAGAGAGAGAGGAGAGAGAGAGAGAGAGAGAGAATTTCATTTGCTTTAGTTTTGCTAGATCGCGCGTGAGTGTGTGTTTGTGTGTGTGTATGTGTGTTTGTGTGTCCGCGGTGCGCGCCGAAGAACAAGTGGTATTTAGCGAATGATTGTTTGTAGTGGGAAAGACTGTTGGTACAAATGAGATTGTTTGTTTATGTTTTTAGTTAGGTTACGAGGTGAATGTTTCGGAGGGAATGCTTTTTTTTGATTGACTGCGTCCTGAAGCAGTTGTGTGATTGAATGCTGGATTATATCTATTATTTTTTCTTACCAGCGTGGAAGTGTTTTGATTATTTTGACAGCCGTGATTCCTCCTTGGAATTACTTATTCCTTTTAAGAACATTTTGTTTTGACTGAAGATAGTGTTGATGGCCTGGATTGTTATAAAGGATTTCTATTTGACTGCTCTTTGAAACGAAAGACCTATTGATCACCGGACTTTGAATTTCTTTTGGACCTGGTTAATATGTATGCTGATGATGAATATGATGATGATGAATATGATGATGATGATGATGATGATTATGATTACGCTCACGGCTTAAATCAATGAATTAATTTTGTATTGACTGAGTGTCAGTGTTGCCATAGTGTGGCGTTGCAACCGAGTTGTTGCGTTGGGCTTGAAAGGACTGTTAGCCCTTGTGTGGACGAAGGTGTCCACACACCTTTATTATATGTTAAAAGTGTTTTTGTTTGTTGGTTTTTTTTGTTAGTTTTAAGTTTTTGTTAGTTATTTTGAGATTTTGACTGCAGTTTATTTTAGTATCAAGTGATTATTATAGTTATAAGTGTGGTTGCTGGTGTTTTTCGTTAAATATTCTAGAATATAAGGAAATATAGTTTTAAGGTTATGTTTAGTTTTTTTACCTTCTGTTAAAGAGTCTGGTATAGATAACGTAAGGGGAAAGTTTGTTTTGTTGAGACAATTGTCTGTAGGTGTGATTCAGGGTGTGGGGCTTGTTTTTTAAACATCCCGCCACAGCAGGGACGACCAACGGGTCACCATACACCATTTCAGCTGCCTAGACGTCTTTAGGAGTGGTCCGTAGTCCCAGGAGGACCCAGGGAAGCTGAGTAAAAACCAGTTGCAATCCTTGCAGCGGGACATCAAAGCTGCTTTGAGGGTGCGATGAAAAACGTTCAACCATTCCATTGGCAGCGGGGTTGTAGGCCGTTGTCTGATGTAGGGTGATGCCCAGGAGATTCACTAATGATGTCCACAATTGAGAGGTGAAAGTGGTTCCCCTGTCAGAGGTAATATGCTCAGGGATACCAAATCTTGCAATCCATCCAGAGAGTAAGGCAGATGTACATGAGGCGGACGTTGCAGTTTCCATGGGAATGGCTTCAGTTTAACGAGTGGGGCGGTCGATGATGGTAAACAGGTAATGATGTCCTTGTGATGTGGGTAGGGGGGCCTACAACGTTGACGTGAATGGGTGCGAAACGACGCTGAGGTTGAGAAAAGGTGCTCACCCTCCTGAATCCGTGTGTCGATGTACTTTGGAAGTTTGGCAAGAAGTACAGGCCCGGACCCAATCCTTAGCATCCTTAGAAATGGCGTGCCAAATGAACTTTGCCTTCAGCAGCTGTGCAGTAGAACGGCGTGAGGGATGTGAAAGGCCGTGAATGAAATCAAACACCTGCCGTCGCATGGGAGCAGGAATCCAAGGTCGCGGTCTACCAGTACTGATATCACAGAGGAGGGTAGTGTTGGGGTCTTCGAGGGGAAAGTCTTCCCAACGTAGGGACGTGCAGGATGTCCTACATGCTTGATACTCTGGATCCTGTCGTTGGGCTTTAGCCAGGGCGTTGTAATCCAATCCCAGTTGAACGGCAGCCAACGTGTTTCTTGACAGGGCATCGGCAACGGGATTCATTTTCCCAGGGACGTATTGAAGGGTTGCAATTGTATTCAGCCACGGCGGAGAGATGTCGGCGTTGACGGGGCGGACCAGGCGTCAGACTGTCAAGTGAAGGCATGCACCAGAGGCATGTGGTCTGTGCGTATGACGAACGGCGTACCTTCTAAGAAATGACGAAAGTGACGGACAGCCAAGTGCACTGCCAGCAATTCTCGATCGAAGGTAGAATAACCCGATACTGCCTTGGACAGTTTTCTGCTGAAGAAGGCCAATGGGCGGGCGAGCCGTTGACCACCTGCTTAAGTACTGCACCAATAGTGACGTCACTGCATCGGTGGAGAGAAGGAGAGGGGCGTGTGGGATAGGAAAAGTGAGAGCCGCAGCAGTTGATAGGGCCTTCTTTGGATTGCAGAAGGCTGCTTCTTGAAGGGGACCCACTTCAGGTCCTTTGGCTTGCCCTTGAGGGAGGAGTAGAGGGGAGCAAGAGTGGCAGCAATGGCTGGCAGAAAACTGTGATAATATTTGATCATGCCCAAGAATTCCTGCAGAGCTTTGACGGTCGAGAGCGCGGGGAAGTTCTGAACGACTGCTACCTTCTCAGGGAGGGGATGGACTCCTTTAGGAGTGATGCGGTGCCCTAAGAACGACACTTCGTTGGCGCCAAAGGTACACTTGTCGTACCGGACTACAAGGCCGTTTTGTTGCAGGCGGTCGAGCATGATGCGCAGGTGACGGAGGTGTTCCTCTTTTGAGGAGGAGAACACAAGTATGTCGTCCACATAACATACACAGAAAGGTAGGTCCCCTAAGATGCCATCCATGAGACGTTGAAACGGTGTCCCGGCATTACGAAGGCCAAAACAGGAGTAATTTAAGGTGTATGTAACAAACGGAGTGGTGATGGCGGTCTTGAGGATGTCTTCTGGGTTTATAGGCACCTGATAATATCCCTTCAGGAGGTCGAGTGTAGAGAAAACTTTCGCTTTGTGCAGGTAGGGAGGTCACGTCGGCAATGTTTGGGAGGTGGTAGTGATCTGGTTCTGTTTGCATGTTCAGGCACCTGTAATCCCCGCACGGACGGAGGGAGCCGTCTTTCTTCAGAACGATGTGTAAGGGTGACGGCCATGGGCTGGAGGCCCTTTTGGCAAAGGCCCATTTCCTCTATTTCGGCGAACGTCTGTTTGGCGGCTGCCAATCGTTCCGGTGCCAGACGTCTGAATTTTGCGAAGCCTGGGGGTCCCGTCGTCTTGATATGGTGATAAATACCATGCTTGGCAGGAACCGTGGACGTTTGGCGAAGTTCTGGGCCGAAAACTTCCGGTACGACGTGAGGAGGTGGCGTAGGCTTCCGTGGGTGCGCTGATGTGGAGAGCGAGGTTAGAGGGGGCGGTTGAAGAGGTATCGACAAGTACGAGTCTGCGTTGACCAATCATCGGTGGGCGACATCGACCAGGAGGTGGAAATGAGAGAGGAAATCTGCACCGAGGATTGGCAATGTGACGTCAGCAACGAGAAACTTCCAATTGAAATTACCGTTTCCGAACGATAATGTGAGGTTCTCGTAACCGTAGGTGGGTATCGCAGATCCGTTGGCAGCTACCAAGCGGACGTCGGCAGATGTAGACAGACTACGTCGTGCCTTGAAGAGTTTCCTTGGTAAAAGAGAACGACAAGCACCCATGTCTATCAAAAATCGCACGCCCATTCCTGCATCCTGTAAAAAGAAAAGATTAGAAACATGGGAGGCCACCGCCACGAGCGATGGCCTACTTACACGTTTTTTGGCCACTGACAATCCTTGGCACATTTCTTCGTGGTTGCCCCGAATCTGAAGTGGTAGTAGCAAAACTGCAGCGGATGGGAGGTAGTAAGTGGCTGTTGAAGTCGTTCGTTGGGGGCGCGAGCAATTGGTGGGTGGTGGGCGGCTTTGTCGCTGCTTCGGCACGTCACGGGGTAGGCGTGTATGTCCTATAGCATTCATGTCAGCTTCAGTTGACGTTGAATAGGCATCCTCTTTGTCAGGGGTGGAGGTGTTGATGGAGGTCTTGAAGTGGCTGTCCATAAGGCCGTCGGCTTTGGTCATCAAGTCCTTTATGGGGTAAACTATCGACATCGGGCATGGCAGCGCGTATAGGTCCGGGTAAACGGCGTATACAAAGGGCACGAAGTAGGCTTACCTCACGAGGAGAGCCGTCTGCGGCAGGTTGAAGGCGAGCGATACTGGTCATTTCCTGAGGGCAAGCGAAGCCCTTTGGTCCCCCAACGGTTGTTGCGAGAGCTGAAAAAGCTTTGCTATACGGGCGGCTAGCGACGGAGAGTACTGCTGCAGAAGGTATGGTTTGAGGGCGTCATACGCTATTGGGGGGGTCTCATTGTTCACAAAGCCAGTCGGATATTTCTGGGAAGGTGTCCTTGGGTATCGCTGCGAGAACATAATCTGCTTTGGTGGTTGAGTGAGTCACGCCCCTGATGCGAAACTGGACTTCTGCGCGCTGAAACATGGCAAACGCCTCTCCGCTGGCAAACGATGAAAGTTTGAATGGGGCGGCCGCAGCTCCAACAGACGTAGAGTCCGCCATAGTACCAATG